>NW_027617167.1:0-140930 GCF_964187855.1 Myxine glutinosa | reverse complement strand
ACTAATACAAGTGCAAAAGTGGTTTCCTGCACCAACCCAAGTGGGAAAAGTGGATTTTCAACACTAACACAAGTTCGAAAAGTGGGTTTTCAACACTAACACAAGTGCGAAAATTGGTTTTTCAACACTAACACAAGTGCGAAAAGTGGTTTTTCCACACTAATACAAGTGCAAAAGTGGTTTCCTGCACTAACACAAGTGCGAAAAGTGGTTTTTCAACACTAACACAAGTGCGAAAAGTGGTTTTTCAACACTAACACAAGTGCGAAAAGTGGTTTTTCCACACTAATACAAGTGTAAAAGTGGTTTCCTGCACCAACACAGGTGTGAAAAGTGATTTTTCAACACTAACACAAGTGCGAAAAGTGGTTTTTCAACACTATCACAAGTGCAAAAAGTGTTTTTTCCACACTAATACAAGTGCAAAGGTGGTTTCCTGCACAAACACAAGTGTGAAAAGTGGTTTTTCAACACTAACACAGTTGCGAAAAGTGGTTTTTCCACACTAATACAAGTGCAAAAGTGGTTTCCTTCACAAACACAAGTGCGAAAAGTGGTTTTTCAACACTAACACAAGTGCGAAAAGTGGTTTTTCAACACTATCACAAGTGCAAAAAGTGTTTTTTCCACACTAATACAAGTACAAAGGTGGTTTCCTGCACCAACACAAGTGCAAAAAGTGGTTTTTCAACACTAACACAAGTGCGAAAAGTGGTTTTTCAACACTATCACAAGTGCAAAAAGTGTTTTTTCCACACTAATACAAGTGCAAAAGTGGTTTCCTGCACCAACACAAGTGTGAAAAGTGGATTTTCAACACTAACACAAGTGCGAAAAGTGGGTTTTCAACACTAACACAAGTGCGAAAAGTGGTTTTTCAACACTATCACAAGTGCAAAAGTGGTTTCCTGCACCAACACAAGTGCGAAAAGTGGTTTTTCAACACTAACACAAGTGCGAAAAGTGGTTTTTCAACACTATCACAAGTGCAAAAAGTGTTTTTTCCACACTAATACAAGTGCAAAAGTGGTTTCCTGCACTAACACAAGTGCGAAAAGTGGTTTTTCAACACTAACACAAGTGCGAAAAGTGGTTTTTCAACACTATCACAAGTGCAAAAAGTGTTTTTTCCACACTAATACAAGTGCAAAAGTGGTTTCCTGCACCAACACAAGTGCGAAAAGTGGTTTTTCAACACTAACACAAGTGCGAAAAGTGGTTTTTCAACACTATCACAAGTGCAAAAAGTGGTTTTCCCACACTAATACAAGTGCAAAAGTGGTTTCCTGCACCAACCCAAGTGGGAAAAGTGGATTTTCAACACTAACACAAGTGCGAAAAGTGGGTTTTCAACACTAACACAAGTGCGAAAATTGGTTTTTCAACACTAACACAAGTGCGAAAAGTGGTTTTCCCACACTAATACAAGTGCAAAAGTGGTTTCCTGCACCAACACAGGTGCGAAAAGTGGTTTTTCAACACTGACACAAGTGCGAAAAGTGGTTTTTCAACACTATCACAAGTGCAAAAAGTGTTTTTTCCACACTAATACAAGTGCAAATGTGGTTTCCTGCACCAACACAAGTGCGAAAAGTGGTTTTTCAACACTAACACAAGTGCGAAAAGTGGTTTTTCAACACTATCACAAGTGCAAAAGTGGTTTCCTGCACCAACACAAGTGCGAAAGTGGTTTTTCAACACTAACACAAGTGCGAAAAGTGGTTTTTCAACACTATCACAAGTGCAAAAAGTGTTTTTTCCACACTAATACAAGTGCAAAAGTGGTTTCCTGCACTAACACAAGTGCGAAAAGTGGTTTTTCAACACTAACACAAGTGCGAAAAGTGGTTTTTCAACACTATCACAAGTGCAAAAAGTGTTTTTTCCACACTAATACAAGTGCAAAAGTGGTTTCCTGCACCAACACAAGTGCGAAAAGTGGATTTTCAACACTAACACAAGTGCGAAAAGTGGGTTTTCAACACTAACACAAGTGCGAAAAGTGGTTTCCTTCACTAACACAAGTGCGAAAAGTGGTTTTTCAACACTAACACAAGTGCGAAAAGTGGGTTTTCAACAATAACACAAGTGCGAAAAGTGGTTTTTCCACACTAATACAGTGCAAAAGTGGTTTCCTGCACCAACACAAGTGTGAAAAGTGGTTTTTCAACACTAACACAAGTGCGAAAAGTGGTTTTTCCACACTAATACAAGTGCAAAAGTGGTTTCCTGCACCAACACAAGTGCGAAAAGTGGTTTTTCAACACTAACACAAGTGCGAAAAGTGGTTTTTCAACACTATCACAAGTGCAAAAAGTGTTTTTTCCACACTAATACAAGTGCAAAAGTGGTTTCCTGCACCAACCCAAGTGGGAAAAGTGGATTTTCAACACTAACACAAGTGCGAAAAGTGGGTTTTCAACACTAACACAAGTGCGAAAAGTGGTTTTTCAACACTATCACAAGTGCAAAAGTGGTTTCCTGCACCAACACAAGTGCGAAAAGTGGTTTTTCAACACTAACACAAGTGCGAAAAGTGGTTTTTCAACACTATCACAAGTGCAAAAAGTGTTTTTTCCACACTAATACAAGTGCAAAAGTGGTTTCCTGCACTAACACAAGTGCGAAAAGTGGTTTTTCAACACTAACACAAGTGCGAAAAGTGGTTTTTCAACACTAACACAAGTGCGAAAAGTGGTTTTTCAACACTATCACAAGTGCAAAAGTGGTTTCCTGCACCAACACAAGTGCGAAAGTGGTTTTTCAACACTAACACAAGTGCGAAAAGTGGTTTTTCAACACTATCACAAGTGCAAAAAGTGTTTTTTCCACACTAATACAAGTGCAAAAGTGGTTTCCTGCACTAACACAAGTGCGAAAAGTGGTTTTTCAACACTAACACAAGTGCGAAAAGTGGTTTTTCAACACTATCACAAGTGCAAAAAGTGTTTTTTCCACACTAATACAAGTGCAAAAGTGGTTTCCTGCACCAACACAAGTGCGAAAAGTGGATTTTCAACACTAACACAAGTGCGAAAAGTGGTTTTTCAACACTAACACAAGTGTGAAAAGTGGTTTTTCAACACTAACACAAGTGCGAAAAGTGGTTTTTCAACACTAGCACAAGTGCGAAAAGTGGTTTTTCCACACTAATACAGTGCAAAAGTGGTTTCCTGCACCAACACAAGTGTGAAAAGTGGTTTTTCAACACTAACACAAGTGCGAAAAGTGGTTTTTCCACACTAATACAAGTGCAAAAGTGGTTTCCTGCACCAACACAAGTGCGAAAAGTGGTTTTTCAACACTAACACAAGTGCGAAAAGTGGTTTTTCAACACTATCACAAGTGCAAAAAGTGTTTTTTCCACACTAATACAAGTGCAAAAGTGGTTTCCTGCACCAACCCAAGTGGGAAAAGTGGATTTTCAACACTAACACAAGTGCGAAAAGTGGGTTTTCAACACTAACACAAGTGCGAAAAGTGGTTTTTCAACACTATCACAAGTGCAAAAGTGGTTTCCTGCACCAACACAAGTGCGAAAAGTGGTTTTTCAACACTAACACAAGTGCGAAAAGTGGTTTTTCAACACTATCACAAGTGCAAAAAGTGTTTTTTCCACACTAATACAAGTGCAAAAGTGGTTTCCTGCACTAACACAAGTGCGAAAAGTGGTTTTTCAACACTAACACAAGTGCGAAAAGTGGTTTTTCAACACTAACACAAGTGCGAAAAGTGGTTTTTCAACACTATCACAAGTGCAAAAGTGGTTTCCTGCACCAACACAAGTGCGAAAGTGGTTTTTCAACACTAACACAAGTGCGAAAAGTGGTTTTTCAACACTATCACAAGTGCAAAAAGTGTTTTTTCCACACTAATACAAGTGCAAAAGTGGTTTCCTGCACTAACACAAGTGCGAAAAGTGGTTTTTCAACACTAACACAAGTGCGAAAAGTGGTTTTTCAACACTATCACAAGTGCAAAAAGTGTTTTTTCCACACTAATACAAGTGCAAAAGTGGTTTCCTGCACCAACACAAGTGCGAAAAGTGGATTTTCAACACTAACACAAGTGCGAAAAGTGGTTTTTCAACACTAACACAAGTGTGAAAAGTGGTTTTTCAACACTAACACAAGTGCGAAAAGTGGTTTTTCAACACTAGCACAAGTGCGAAAAGTGGTTTTTCCACACTAATACAAGTGCAAAAGTGGTTTCCTGCACCAACACAGGTGCGAAAAGTGTTTTTTCCACACTAATACAAGTGCAAAAGTGGTTTCCTGCACCAACACAAGTGGGAAAAGTGGATTTTCAACACTATCACAAGTGCAAAAAGTGTTTTTTCCACACTAATACAAGTGCAAAAGTGGTTTCCTGCACCAACACAAGTGCGAAAAGTGGTTTTTCAACACTAACACAAGTGCGAAAAGTGGTTTTTCAACACTATCACAAGTGCAAAAAGTGTTTTTTCCACACTAATACAAGTGCAAAAGTGGTTTCCTGCACCAACCCAAGTGGGAAAAGTGGATTTTCAACACTAACACAAGTGCGAAAAGTGGGTTTTCAACACTAACACAAGTGCGAAAATTGGATTTTCAACACTAACACAATTGCGAAAAGTGGTTTTCCCACACTAATACAAGTGCAAAAGTGGTTTCCTCCACCAACACAGGTGCGAAAAGTGGTTTTTCAACACTATCACAAGTGCAAAAGTGGTTTCCTGCACCAACACAAGTGCAAAAAGTGGTTTTTCAACACTAACACAAGTGCGAAAAGTGGTTTTTCAACACTATCACAAGTGCAAAAAGTGTTTTTTCCACACTAATACAAGTGCAAAAGTGGTTTCCTGCACTAACACAAGTGCGAAAAGTGGTTTTTCAACACTAACACAAGTGCGAAAAGTGGTTTTTCAACACTATCACAAGTGCAAAAAGTGTTTTTTCCACACTAATACAAGTGCAAAAGTGGTTTCCTGCACCAACACAAGTGCGAAAAGTGGATTTTCAACACTAACACAAGTGCGAAAAGTGGGTTTTCAACACTAACACAAGTGCGAAAAGTGGTTTTCTTCACTAACACAAGTGCGAAAAGTGGTTTTTCAACACTAACACAAGTGCGAAAAGTGGGTTTTCAACAATAACACAAGTGCGAAAAGTGGTTTTTCCACACTAATACAAGTGCAAAAGTGGTTTCCTGCACCTACACAAGTGTGAAAAGTGGTTTTTCAACACTAACACAAGTGCGAAAAGTGGTTTTTCAACACTATCACAAGTGCAAAAAGTGTTTTTTCCACACTAATACAAGTGCAAAAGTGGTTTCCTGCACCAACACAAGTGCGAAAAGTGGTTTTTCAACACTAACACAAGTGCTAAAAGTGGTTTTTCAACACTATCACAAGTGCAAAAAGTGTTTTTTCCACACTAATACAAGTGCAAAAGTGGTTTCCTGCACCAACCCAAGTGGGAAAAGTGGATTTTCAACACTAACACAAGTTCGAAAAGTGGGTTTTCAACACTAACACAAGTGCGAAAATTGGTTTTTCAACACTAACACAAGTGCGAAAAGTGGTTTTTCCACACTAATACAAGTGCAAAAGTGGTTTCCTGCACTAACACAAGTGCGAAAAGTGGTTTTTCAACACTAACACAAGTGCGAAAAGTGGTTTTTCAACACTAACACAAGTGCGAAAAGTGGTTTTTCCACACTAATACAAGTGTAAAAGTGGTTTCCTGCACCAACACAGGTGTGAAAAGTGATTTTTCAACACTAACACAAGTGCGAAAAGTGGTTTTTCAACACTATCACAAGTGCAAAAAGTGTTTTTTCCACACTAATACAAGTGCAAAGGTGGTTTCCTGCACAAACACAAGTGTGAAAAGTGGTTTTTCAACACTAACACAGTTGCGAAAAGTGGTTTTTCCACACTAATACAAGTGCAAAAGTGGTTTCCTTCACAAACACAAGTGCGAAAAGTGGTTTTTCAACACTAACACAAGTGCGAAAAGTGGTTTTTCAACACTATCACAAGTGCAAAAAGTGTTTTTTCCACACTAATACAAGTACAAAGGTGGTTTCCTGCACCAACACAAGTGCAAAAAGTGGTTTTTCAACACTAACACAAGTGCGAAAAGTGGTTTTTCAACACTATCACAAGTGCAAAAAGTGTTTTTTCCACACTAATACAAGTGCAAAAGTGGTTTCCTGCACCAACACAAGTGTGAAAAGTGGATTTTCAACACTAACACAAGTGCGAAAAGTGGGTTTTCAACACTAACACAAGTGCGAAAAGTGGTTTTTCAACACTATCACAAGTGCAAAAGTGGTTTCCTGCACCAACACAAGTGCGAAAAGTGGTTTTTCAACACTAACACAAGTGCGAAAAGTGGTTTTTCAACACTATCACAAGTGCAAAAAGTGTTTTTTCCACACTAATACAAGTGCAAAAGTGGTTTCCTGCACTAACACAAGTGCGAAAAGTGGTTTTTCAACACTAACACAAGTGCGAAAAGTGGTTTTTCAACACTATCACAAGTGCAAAAAGTGTTTTTTCCACACTAATACAAGTGCAAAAGTGGTTTCCTGCACCAACACAAGTGCGAAAAGTGGTTTTTCAACACTAACACAAGTGCGAAAAGTGGTTTTTCAACACTATCACAAGTGCAAAAAGTGGTTTTCCCACACTAATACAAGTGCAAAAGTGGTTTCCTGCACCAACCCAAGTGGGAAAAGTGGATTTTCAACACTAACACAAGTGCGAAAAGTGGGTTTTCAACACTAACACAAGTGCGAAAATTGGTTTTTCAACACTAACACAAGTGCGAAAAGTGGTTTTCCCACACTAATACAAGTGCAAAAGTGGTTTCCTGCACCAACACAGGTGCGAAAAGTGGTTTTTCAACACTGACACAAGTGCGAAAAGTGGTTTTTCAACACTATCACAAGTGCAAAAAGTGTTTTTTCCACACTAATACAAGTGCAAATGTGGTTTCCTGCACCAACACAAGTGCGAAAAGTGGTTTTTCAACACTAACACAAGTGCGAAAAGTGGTTTTTCAACACTATCACAAGTGCAAAAGTGGTTTCCTGCACCAACACAAGTGCGAAAGTGGTTTTTCAACACTAACACAAGTGCGAAAAGTGGTTTTTCAACACTATCACAAGTGCAAAAAGTGTTTTTTCCACACTAATACAAGTGCAAAAGTGGTTTCCTGCACTAACACAAGTGCGAAAAGTGGTTTTTCAACACTAACACAAGTGCGAAAAGTGGTTTTTCAACACTATCACAAGTGCAAAAAGTGTTTTTTCCACACTAATACAAGTGCAAAAGTGGTTTCCTGCACCAACACAAGTGCGAAAAGTGGATTTTCAACACTAACACAAGTGCGAAAAGTGGGTTTTCAACACTAACACAAGTGCGAAAAGTGGTTTCCTTCACTAACACAAGTGCGAAAAGTGGTTTTTCAACACTAACACAAGTGCGAAAAGTGGGTTTTCAACAATAACACAAGTGCGAAAAGTGGTTTTTCCACACTAATACAGTGCAAAAGTGGTTTCCTGCACCAACACAAGTGTGAAAAGTGGTTTTTCAACACTAACACAAGTGCGAAAAGTGGTTTTTCCACACTAATACAAGTGCAAAAGTGGTTTCCTGCACCAACACAAGTGCGAAAAGTGGTTTTTCAACACTAACACAAGTGCGAAAAGTGGTTTTTCAACACTATCACAAGTGCAAAAAGTGTTTTTTCCACACTAATACAAGTGCAAAAGTGGTTTCCTGCACCAACCCAAGTGGGAAAAGTGGATTTTCAACACTAACACAAGTGCGAAAAGTGGGTTTTCAACACTAACACAAGTGCGAAAAGTGGTTTTTCAACACTATCACAAGTGCAAAAGTGGTTTCCTGCACCAACACAAGTGCGAAAAGTGGTTTTTCAACACTAACACAAGTGCGAAAAGTGGTTTTTCAACACTATCACAAGTGCAAAAAGTGTTTTTTCCACACTAATACAAGTGCAAAAGTGGTTTCCTGCACTAACACAAGTGCGAAAAGTGGTTTTTCAACACTAACACAAGTGCGAAAAGTGGTTTTTCAACACTAACACAAGTGCGAAAAGTGGTTTTTCAACACTATCACAAGTGCAAAAGTGGTTTCCTGCACCAACACAAGTGCGAAAGTGGTTTTTCAACACTAACACAAGTGCGAAAAGTGGTTTTTCAACACTATCACAAGTGCAAAAAGTGTTTTTTCCACACTAATACAAGTGCAAAAGTGGTTTCCTGCACTAACACAAGTGCGAAAAGTGGTTTTTCAACACTAACACAAGTGCGAAAAGTGGTTTTTCAACACTATCACAAGTGCAAAAAGTGTTTTTTCCACACTAATACAAGTGCAAAAGTGGTTTCCTGCACCAACACAAGTGCGAAAAGTGGATTTTCAACACTAACACAAGTGCGAAAAGTGGTTTTTCAACACTAACACAAGTGTGAAAAGTGGTTTTTCAACACTAACACAAGTGCGAAAAGTGGTTTTTCAACACTAGCACAAGTGCGAAAAGTGGTTTTTCCACACTAATACAGTGCAAAAGTGGTTTCCTGCACCAACACAAGTGTGAAAAGTGGTTTTTCAACACTAACACAAGTGCGAAAAGTGGTTTTTCCACACTAATACAAGTGCAAAAGTGGTTTCCTGCACCAACACAAGTGCGAAAAGTGGTTTTTCAACACTAACACAAGTGCGAAAAGTGGTTTTTCAACACTATCACAAGTGCAAAAAGTGTTTTTTCCACACTAATACAAGTGCAAAAGTGGTTTCCTGCACCAACCCAAGTGGGAAAAGTGGATTTTCAACACTAACACAAGTGCGAAAAGTGGGTTTTCAACACTAACACAAGTGCGAAAAGTGGTTTTTCAACACTATCACAAGTGCAAAAGTGGTTTCCTGCACCAACACAAGTGCGAAAAGTGGTTTTTCAACACTAACACAAGTGCGAAAAGTGGTTTTTCAACACTATCACAAGTGCAAAAAGTGTTTTTTCCACACTAATACAAGTGCAAAAGTGGTTTCCTGCACTAACACAAGTGCGAAAAGTGGTTTTTCAACACTAACACAAGTGCGAAAAGTGGTTTTTCAACACTAACACAAGTGCGAAAAGTGGTTTTTCAACACTATCACAAGTGCAAAAGTGGTTTCCTGCACCAACACAAGTGCGAAAGTGGTTTTTCAACACTAACACAAGTGCGAAAAGTGGTTTTTCAACACTATCACAAGTGCAAAAAGTGTTTTTTCCACACTAATACAAGTGCAAAAGTGGTTTCCTGCACTAACACAAGTGCGAAAAGTGGTTTTTCAACACTAACACAAGTGCGAAAAGTGGTTTTTCAACACTATCACAAGTGCAAAAAGTGTTTTTTCCACACTAATACAAGTGCAAAAGTGGTTTCCTGCACCAACACAAGTGCGAAAAGTGGATTTTCAACACTAACACAAGTGCGAAAAGTGGTTTTTCAACACTAACACAAGTGTGAAAAGTGGTTTTTCAACACTAACACAAGTGCGAAAAGTGGTTTTTCAACACTAGCACAAGTGCGAAAAGTGGTTTTTCCACACTAATACAAGTGCAAAAGTGGTTTCCTGCACCAACACAGGTGCGAAAAGTGGTTTTTCCACACTAACACAAGTGCGAAAAGTGGTTTTTCAACACTATCACAAGTGCGAAAAGTGGTTTTTCAACACTATCACAAGTGCAAAAAGTGATTTTTCCACAGTAATACAAGTGCAAAAGTGGTTTCCTGTACCAACACAAGTGGGAAAAGTGGATTTTCAAAACTAACACAAGTGCGAAAAGTGGGTTTTCAACACTAACACAAGTGCGAAAAGTGGTTTCCTTCACGAACACAAGTGCGAAAAGTGGTTTTTGAACACTAACACAAGTGCAAAAAGTGGTTTTTCAACACTAACACAGTTGCGAAAAGTGGTTTTTCCACACTAATACAAGTGCAAAAGTGGTTTCCTGCACAAACACAAGTGCGAAAAGTGGTTTTTCAACACTAACACAAGTGCGAAAAGTGGTTTTTCAACACTATCACAAGTGCAAAAAGTGTTTTTTCCACACTAATACAAGTGCAAAGGTGGTTTCCTGCACCAACACAAGTGCAAAAAGTGGTTTTTCAACACTAACACAAGTGCGAAAAGTGGTTTTTCAACACTATCACAAGTGCAAAAAGTGTTTTTTCCACACTAATACAAGTGCAAAAGTGGTTTCCTGCACCAACACAAGTGGGAAAAGTGGATTTTCAACACTATCACAAGTGCAAAAAGTGTTTTTTCCACACTAATACAAGTGCAAAAGTGGTTTCCTGCACCAACACAAGTGCGAAAAGTGGTTTTTCAACACTAACACAAGTGCGAAAAGTGGTTTTTCAACACTATCACAAGTGCAAAAAGTGTTTTTTCCACACTAATACAAGTGCAAAAGTGGTTTCCTGCACCAACCCAAGTGGGAAAAGTGGATTTTCAACACTAACACAAGTGCGAAAAGTGGGTTTTCAACACTAACACAAGTGCGAAAATTGGATTTTCAACACTAACACAATTGCGAAAAGTGGTTTTCCCACACTAATACAAGTGCAAAAGTGGTTTCCTGCACCAACACAGGTGCGAAAAGTGGTTTTTCAACACTATCACAAGTGCAAAAGTGGTTTCCTGCACCAACACAAGTGCAAAAAGTGGTTTTTCAACACTAACACAAGTGCGAAAAGTGGTTTTTCAACACTATCACAAGTGCAAAAAGTGTTTTTTCCACACTAATACAAGTGCAAAAGTGGTTTCCTGCACTAACACAAGTGCGAAAAGTGGTTTTTCAACACTAACACAAGTGCGAAAAGTGGTTTTTCAACACTATCACAAGTGCAAAAAGTGTTTTTTCCACACTAATACAAGTGCAAAAGTGGTTTCCTGCACCAACACAAGTGCGAAAAGTGGATTTTCAACACTAACACAAGTGCGAAAAGTGGGTTTTCAACACTAACACAAGTGCGAAAAGTGGTTTTCTTCACTAACACAAGTGCGAAAAGTGGTTTTTCAACACTAACACAAGTGCGAAAAGTGGGTTTTCAACAATAACACAAGTGCGAAAAGTGGTTTTTCCACACTAATACAAGTGCAAAAGTGGTTTCCTGCACCTACACAAGTGTGAAAAGTGGTTTTTCAACACTAACACAAGTGCGAAAAGTGGTTTTTCAACACTATCACAAGTGCAAAAAGTGTTTTTTCCACACTAATACAAGTGCAAAAGTGGTTTCCTGCACCAACACAAGTGCGAAAAGTGGTTTTTCAACACTAACACAAGTGCTAAAAGTGGTTTTTCAACACTATCACAAGTGCAAAAAGTGTTTTTTCCACACTAATACAAGTGCAAAAGTGGTTTCCTGCACCAACCCAAGTGGGAAAAGTGGATTTTCAACACTAACACAAGTTCGAAAAGTGGGTTTTCAACACTAACACAAGTGCGAAAATTGGTTTTTCAACACTAACACAAGTGCGAAAAGTGGTTTTTCCACACTAATACAAGTGCAAAAGTGGTTTCCTGCACTAACACAAGTGCGAAAAGTGGTTTTTCAACACTAACACAAGTGCGAAAAGTGGTTTTTCAACACTAACACAAGTGCGAAAAGTGGTTTTTCCACACTAATACAAGTGTAAAAGTGGTTTCCTGCACCAACACAGGTGTGAAAAGTGATTTTTCAACACTAACACAAGTGCGAAAAGTGGTTTTTCAACACTATCACAAGTGCAAAAAGTGTTTTTTCCACACTAATACAAGTGCAAAGGTGGTTTCCTGCACAAACACAAGTGTGAAAAGTGGTTTTTCAACACTAACACAGTTGCGAAAAGTGGTTTTTCCACACTAATACAAGTGCAAAAGTGGTTTCCTTCACAAACACAAGTGCGAAAAGTGGTTTTTCAACACTAACACAAGTGCGAAAAGTGGTTTTTCAACACTATCACAAGTGCAAAAAGTGTTTTTTCCACACTAATACAAGTACAAAGGTGGTTTCCTGCACCAACACAAGTGCAAAAAGTGGTTTTTCAACACTAACACAAGTGCGAAAAGTGGTTTTTCAACACTATCACAAGTGCAAAAAGTGTTTTTTCCACACTAATACAAGTGCAAAAGTGGTTTCCTGCACCAACACAAGTGTGAAAAGTGGATTTTCAACACTAACACAAGTGCGAAAAGTGGGTTTTCAACACTAACACAAGTGCGAAAAGTGGTTTTTCAACACTATCACAAGTGCAAAAGTGGTTTCCTGCACCAACACAAGTGCGAAAAGTGGTTTTTCAACACTAACACAAGTGCGAAAAGTGGTTTTTCAACACTATCACAAGTGCAAAAAGTGTTTTTTCCACACTAATACAAGTGCAAAAGTGGTTTCCTGCACTAACACAAGTGCGAAAAGTGGTTTTTCAACACTAACACAAGTGCGAAAAGTGGTTTTTCAACACTATCACAAGTGCAAAAAGTGTTTTTTCCACACTAATACAAGTGCAAAAGTGGTTTCCTGCACCAACACAAGTGCGAAAAGTGGTTTTTCAACACTAACACAAGTGCGAAAAGTGGTTTTTCAACACTATCACAAGTGCAAAAAGTGGTTTTCCCACACTAATACAAGTGCAAAAGTGGTTTCCTGCACCAACCCAAGTGGGAAAAGTGGATTTTCAACACTAACACAAGTGCGAAAAGTGGGTTTTCAACACTAACACAAGTGCGAAAATTGGTTTTTCAACACTAACACAAGTGCGAAAAGTGGTTTTCCCACACTAATACAAGTGCAAAAGTGGTTTCCTGCACCAACACAGGTGCGAAAAGTGGTTTTTCAACACTGACACAAGTGCGAAAAGTGGTTTTTCAACACTATCACAAGTGCAAAAAGTGTTTTTTCCACACTAATACAAGTGCAAATGTGGTTTCCTGCACCAACACAAGTGCGAAAAGTGGTTTTTCAACACTAACACAAGTGCGAAAAGTGGTTTTTCAACACTATCACAAGTGCAAAAGTGGTTTCCTGCACCAACACAAGTGCGAAAGTGGTTTTTCAACACTAACACAAGTGCGAAAAGTGGTTTTTCAACACTATCACAAGTGCAAAAAGTGTTTTTTCCACACTAATACAAGTGCAAAAGTGGTTTCCTGCACTAACACAAGTGCGAAAAGTGGTTTTTCAACACTAACACAAGTGCGAAAAGTGGTTTTTCAACACTATCACAAGTGCAAAAAGTGTTTTTTCCACACTAATACAAGTGCAAAAGTGGTTTCCTGCACCAACACAAGTGCGAAAAGTGGATTTTCAACACTAACACAAGTGCGAAAAGTGGGTTTTCAACACTAACACAAGTGCGAAAAGTGGTTTCCTTCACTAACACAAGTGCGAAAAGTGGTTTTTCAACACTAACACAAGTGCGAAAAGTGGGTTTTCAACAATAACACAAGTGCGAAAAGTGGTTTTTCCACACTAATACAGTGCAAAAGTGGTTTCCTGCACCAACACAAGTGTGAAAAGTGGTTTTTCAACACTAACACAAGTGCGAAAAGTGGTTTTTCCACACTAATACAAGTGCAAAAGTGGTTTCCTGCACCAACACAAGTGCGAAAAGTGGTTTTTCAACACTAACACAAGTGCGAAAAGTGGTTTTTCAACACTATCACAAGTGCAAAAAGTGTTTTTTCCACACTAATACAAGTGCAAAAGTGGTTTCCTGCACCAACCCAAGTGGGAAAAGTGGATTTTCAACACTAACACAAGTGCGAAAAGTGGGTTTTCAACACTAACACAAGTGCGAAAAGTGGTTTTTCAACACTATCACAAGTGCAAAAGTGGTTTCCTGCACCAACACAAGTGCGAAAAGTGGTTTTTCAACACTAACACAAGTGCGAAAAGTGGTTTTTCAACACTATCACAAGTGCAAAAAGTGTTTTTTCCACACTAATACAAGTGCAAAAGTGGTTTCCTGCACTAACACAAGTGCGAAAAGTGGTTTTTCAACACTAACACAAGTGCGAAAAGTGGTTTTTCAACACTAACACAAGTGCGAAAAGTGGTTTTTCAACACTATCACAAGTGCAAAAGTGGTTTCCTGCACCAACACAAGTGCGAAAGTGGTTTTTCAACACTAACACAAGTGCGAAAAGTGGTTTTTCAACACTATCACAAGTGCAAAAAGTGTTTTTTCCACACTAATACAAGTGCAAAAGTGGTTTCCTGCACTAACACAAGTGCGAAAAGTGGTTTTTCAACACTAACACAAGTGCGAAAAGTGGTTTTTCAACACTATCACAAGTGCAAAAAGTGTTTTTTCCACACTAATACAAGTGCAAAAGTGGTTTCCTGCACCAACACAAGTGCGAAAAGTGGATTTTCAACACTAACACAAGTGCGAAAAGTGGTTTTTCAACACTAACACAAGTGTGAAAAGTGGTTTTTCAACACTAACACAAGTGCGAAAAGTGGTTTTTCAACACTAGCACAAGTGCGAAAAGTGGTTTTTCCACACTAATACAAGTGCAAAAGTGGTTTCCTGCACCAACACAGGTGCGAAAAGTGGTTTTTCCACACTAACACAAGTGCGAAAAGTGGTTTTTCAACACTATCACAAGTGCGAAAAGTGGTTTTTCAACACTATCACAAGTGCAAAAAGTGATTTTTCCACAGTAATACAAGTGCAAAAGTGGTTTCCTGTACCAACACAAGTGGGAAAAGTGGATTTTCAAAACTAACACAAGTGCGAAAAGTGGGTTTTCAACACTAACACAAGTGCGAAAAGTGGTTTCCTTCACGAACACAAGTGCGAAAAGTGGTTTTTGAACACTAACACAAGTGCAAAAAGTGGTTTTTCAACACTAACACAGTTGCGAAAAGTGGTTTTTCCACACTAATACAAGTGCAAAAGTGGTTTCCTGCACAAACACAAGTGCGAAAAGTGGTTTTTCAACACTAACACAAGTGCGAAAAGTGGTTTTTCAACACTATCACAAGTGCAAAAAGTGTTTTTTCCACACTAATACAAGTGCAAAGGTGGTTTCCTGCACCAACACAAGTGCAAAAAGTGGTTTTTCAACACTAACACAAGTGCGAAAAGTGGTTTTTCAACACTATCACAAGTGCAAAAAGTGTTTTTTCCACACTAATACAAGTGCAAAAGTGGTTTCCTGCACCAACACAAGTGGGAAAAGTGGATTTTCAACACTATCACAAGTGCAAAAAGTGTTTTTTCCACACTAATACAAGTGCAAAAGTGGTTTCCTGCACCAACACAAGTGCGAAAAGTGGTTTTTCAACACTAACACAAGTGCGAAAAGTGGTTTTTCAACACTATCACAAGTGCAAAAAGTGTTTTTTCCACACTAATACAAGTGCAAAAGTGGTTTCCTGCACCAACCCAAGTGGGAAAAGTGGATTTTCAACACTAACACAAGTGCGAAAAGTGGGTTTTCAACACTAACACAAGTGCGAAAATTGGATTTTCAACACTAACACAAGTGCGAAAAGTGGTTTTCCCACACTAATACAAGTGCAAAAGTGGTTTCCTGCACCAACACAGGTGCGAAAAGTGGTTTTTCAACACTATCACAAGTGCAAAAGTGGTTTCCTGCACCAACACAAGTGCAAAAAGTGGTTTTTCAACACTAACACAAGTGCGAAAAGTGGTTTTTCAACACTATCACAAGTGCAAAAAGTGTTTTTTCCACACTAATACAAGTGCAAAAGTGGTTTCCTGCACTAACACAAGTGCGAAAAGTGGTTTTTCAACACTAACACAAGTGCGAAAAGTGGTTTTTCAACACTATCACAAGTGCAAAAAGTGTTTTTTCCACACTAATACAAGTGCAAAAGTGGTTTCCTGCACCAACACAAGTGCGAAAAGTGGATTTTCAACACTAACACAAGTGCGAAAAGTGGGTTTTCAACACTAACACAAGTGCGAAAAGTGGTTTTCTTCACTAACACAAGTGCGAAAAGTGGTTTTTCAACACTAACACAAGTGCGAAAAGTGGGTTTTCAACAATAACACAAGTGCGAAAAGTGGTTTTTCCACACTAATACAAGTGCAAAAGTGGTTTCCTGCACCTACACAAGTGTGAAAAGTGGTTTTTCAACACTAACACAAGTGCGAAAAGTGGTTTTTCAACACTATCACAAGTGCAAAAAGTGTTTTTTCCACACTAATACAAGTGCAAAAGTGGTTTCCTGCACCAACACAAGTGCGAAAAGTGGTTTTTCAACACTAACACAAGTGCTAAAAGTGGTTTTTCAACACTATCACAAGTGCAAAAAGTGTTTTTTCCACACTAATACAAGTGCAAAAGTGGTTTCCTGCACCAACCCAAGTGGGAAAAGTGGATTTTCAACACTAACACAAGTTCGAAAAGTGGGTTTTCAACACTAACACAAGTGCGAAAATTGGTTTTTCAACACTAACACAAGTGCGAAAAGTGGTTTTTCCACACTAATACAAGTGCAAAAGTGGTTTCCTGCACTAACACAAGTGCGAAAAGTGGTTTTTCAACACTAACACAAGTGCGAAAAGTGGTTTTTCAACACTAACACAAGTGCGAAAAGTGGTTTTTCCACACTAATACAAGTGCAAAAGTGGTTTCCTGCACCAACACAGGTGTGAAAAGTGATTTTTCAACACTAACACAAGTGCGAAAAGTGGTTTTTCAACACTATCACAAGTGCAAAAAGTGTTTTTTCCACACTAATACAAGTGCAAAGGTGGTTTCCTGCACAAACACAAGTGTGAAAAGTGGTTTTTCAACACTAACACAGTTGCGAAAAGTGGTTTTTCCACACTAATACAAGTGCAAAAGTGGTTTCCTTCACAAACACAAGTGCGAAAAGTGGTTTTTCAACACTAACACAAGTGCGAAAAGTGGTTTTTCAACACTATCACAAGTGCAAAAAGTGTTTTTTCCACACAAATACAAGTGCAAAGGTGGTTTCCTGCACCAACACAAGTGCAAAAAGTGGTTTTTCAACACTAACACAAGTGCGAAAAGTGGTTTTTCAACACTATCACAAGTGCAAAAAGTGTTTTTTCCACACTAATACAAGTGCAAAAGTGGTTTCCTGCACCAACACAAGTGGGAAAAGTGGATTTTCAACACTAACACAAGTGCGAAAAGTGGGTTTTCAACACTAACACAAGTGCGAAAAGTGGTTTTTCAACATTATCACAAGTGCAAAAGTGGTTTCCTGCACCAACACAAGTGCGAAAAGTGGTTTTTCAACACTAACACAAGTGCGAAAAGTGGTTTTTCAACACTATCACAAGTGCAAAAAGTGTTTTTTCCACACTAATACAAGTGCAAAAGTGGTTTCCTGCACTAACACAAGTGCGAAAAGTGGTTTTTCAACACTAACACAAGTGCGAAAAGTGGTTTTTCAACACTATCACAAGTGCAAAAAGTGTTTTTTCCACACTAATACAAGTGCAAAAGTGGTTTCCTGCACCAACACAAGTGCGAAAAGTGGATTTTCAACACTAACACAAGTGCGAAAAGTGGGTTTTCAACACTAACACAAGGGTGAAAAGTGGTTTCCTTCACTAACACAAGTGCGAAAAGTGGTTTTTCAACACTAACACAAGTGCGAAAAGTGGGTTTTCAACACTAACACAAGTGCGAAAAGTGGTTTTCCACACTAATACAAGTGCAAAAGTGGTTTCCTGCACCAACACAAGTGCGAAAAGTGGTTTTTCAACACTATCACAAGTGCAAAAAGTGGTTTTTCCACACTAATACAAGTGCAAAAGTGGTTTCCTGCACCAACACAAGTGCGAAAAGTGGTTTTTCAACACTAACACAAGTGCGAAAAGTGGTTTTTCAACACTATCACAAGTGCAAAAAGTGGTTTTCCCACACTAATACAAGTGCAAAAGTGGTTTCCTGCACCAACCCAAGTGGGAAAAGTGGATTTTCAACACTAACACAAGTGCGAAAAGTGGGTTTTCAACACTAACACAAGTGCGAAAATTGGTTTTTCAACACTAACACAAGTGCGAAAAGTGGTTTTCCCACACTAATACAAGTGCAAAAGTGGTTTCCTGCACCAACACAGGTGCGAAAAGTGGTTTTTCAACACTGACACAAGTGCGAAAAGTGGTTTTTCAACACTATCACAAGTGCAAAAAGTGTTTTTTCCACACTAATACAAGTGCAAATGTGGTTTCCTGCACCAACACAAGTGCGAAAAGTGGTTTTTCAACACTAACACAAGTGCGAAAAGTGGTTTTTCAACACTATCACAAGTGCAAAAGTGGTTTCCTGCACCAACACAAGTGCGAAAGTGGTTTTTCAACACTAACACAAGTGCGAAAAGTGGTTTTTCAACACTATCACAAGTGCAAAAAGTGTTTTTTCCACACTAATACAAGTGCAAAAGTGGTTTCCTGCACTAACACAAGTGCGAAAAGTGGTTTTTCAACACTAACACAAGTGCGAAAAGTGGTTTTTCAACACTATCACAAGTGCAAAAAGTGTTTTTTCCACACTAATACAAGTGCAAAAGTGGTTTCCTGCACCAACACAAGTGCGAAAAGTGGATTTTCAACACTAACACAAGTGCGAAAAGTGGGTTTTCAACACTAACACAAGTGCGAAAAGTGGTTTCCTTCACTAACACAAGTGCGAAAAGTGGTTTTTCAACACTAACACAAGTGCGAAAAGTGGGTTTTCAACAATAACACAAGTGCGAAAAGTGGTTTTTCCACACTAATACAGTGCAAAAGTGGTTTCCTGCACCAACACAAGTGTGAAAAGTGGTTTTTCAACACTAACACAAGTGCGAAAAGTGGTTTTTCCACACTAATACAAGTGCAAAAGTGGTTTCCTGCACCAACACAAGTGCGAAAAGTGGTTTTTCAACACTAACACAAGTGCGAAAAGTGGTTTTTCAACACTATCACAAGTGCAAAAAGTGTTTTTTCCACACTAATACAAGTGCAAAAGTGGTTTCCTGCAACAACCCAAGTGGGAAAAGTGGATTTTCAACACTAACACAAGTGCGAAAAGTGGGTTTTCAACACTAACACAAGTGCGAAAAGTGGTTTTTCAACACTATCACAAGTGCAAAAGTGGTTTCCTGCACCAACACAAGTGCGAAAAGTGGTTTTTCAACACTAACACAAGTGCGAAAAGTGGTTTTTCAACACTATCACAAGTGCAAAAAGTGTTTTTTCCACACTAATACAAGTGCAAAAGTGGTTTCCTGCACTAACACAAGTGCGAAAAGTGGTTTTTCAACACTAACACAAGTGCGAAAAGTGGTTTTTCAACACTAACACAAGTGCGAAAAGTGGTTTTTCAACACTATCACAAGTGCAAAAGTGGTTTCCTGCACCAACACAAGTGCGAAAGTGGTTTTTCAACACTAACACAAGTGCGAAAAGTGGTTTTTCAACACTATCACAAGTGCAAAAAGTGTTTTTTCCACACTAATACAAGTGCAAAAGTGGTTTCCTGCACTAACACAAGTGCGAAAAGTGGTTTTTCAACACTAACACAAGTGCGAAAAGTGGTTTTTCAACACTATCACAAGTGCAAAAAGTGTTTTTTCCACACTAATACAAGTGCAAAAGTGGTTTCCTGCACCAACACAAGTGCGAAAAGTGGATTTTCAACACTAACACAAGTGCGAAAAGTGGGTTTTCAACACTAACACAAGTGCGAAAAGTGGTTTCCTTCACTAACACAAGTGCGAAAAGTGGTTTTTCAACACTAACACAAGTGCGAAAAGTGGGTTTTCAACAATAACACAAGTGCGAAAAGTGGTTTTTCCACACTAATACAGTGCAAAAGTGGTTTCCTGCACCAACACAAGTGTGAAAAGTGGTTTTTCAACACTAACACAAGTGCGAAAAGTGGTTTTTCCACACTAATACAAGTGCAAAAGTGGTTTCCTGCACCAACACAAGTGCGAAAAGTGGTTTTTCAACACTAACACAAGTGCGAAAAGTGGTTTTTCAACACTATCACAAGTGCAAAAAGTGTTTTTTTCCACACTAATACAAGTGCAAAAGTGGTTTCCTGCACCAACCCAAGTGGGAAAAGTGGATTTTCAACACTAACACAAGTGCGAAAAGTGGGTTTTCAACACTAACACAAGTGCGAAAAGTGGTTTTTCAACACTATCACAAGTGCAAAAGTGGTTTCCTGCACCAACACAAGTGCGAAAAGTGGTTTTTCAACACTAACACAAGTGCGAAAAGTGGTTTTTCAACACTATCACAAGTGCAAAAAGTGTTTTTTCCACACTAATACAAGTGCAAAAGTGGTTTCCTGCACTAACACAAGTGCGAAAAGTGGTTTTTCAACACTAACACAAGTGCGAAAAGTGGTTTTTCAACACTATCACAAGTGCAAAAAGTGTTTTTTCCACACTAATACAAGTGCAAATGTGGTTTCCTGCACCAACACAAGTGCGAAAAGTGGTTTTTCAACACTAACACAAGTGCGAAAAGTGGTTTTTCAACACTATCACAAGTGCAAAAGTGGTTTCCTGCACCAACACAAGTGCGAAAGTGGTTTTTCAACACTAACACAAGTGCGAAAAGTGGTTTTTCAACACTATCACAAGTGCAAAAAGTGTTTTTTCCACACTAATACAAGTGCAAAAGTGGTTTCCTGCACTAACACAAGTGCGAAAAGTGGTTTTTCAACACTAACACAAGTGCGAAAAGTGGTTTTTCAACACTATCACAAGTGCAAAAAGTGTTTTTTCCACACTAATACAAGTGCAAAAGTGGTTTCCTGCACCAACACAAGTGCGAAAAGTGGATTTTCAACACTAACACAAGTGCGAAAAGTGGGTTTTCAACACTAACACAAGTGCGAAAAGTGGTTTCCTTCACTAACACAAGTGCGAAAAGTGGTTTTTCAACACTAACACAAGTGCGAAAAGTGGGTTTTCAACAATAACACAAGT
The DNA here is from genome assembly GCF_964187855.1 of Myxine glutinosa. Lineage (NCBI taxonomy): Eukaryota > Metazoa > Chordata > Myxini > Myxiniformes > Myxinidae > Myxine > Myxine glutinosa. Next base: position 119,954 of record NW_027617167.1, on the reverse strand, counting down.
GCGAAAAGTGGTTTTTCCACACTAATACAGTGCAAAAGTGGTTTCCTGCACCAACACAAGTGTGAAAAGTGGTTTTTCAACACTAACACAAGTGCAAAAAGTGGTTTTTCCACACTAATACAAGTGCAAAAGTGGTTTCCTGCACCAACACAAGTGCGAAAAGTGGTTTTTCAACACTATCACAAGTGCAAAAAGTGTTTTTTCCACACTAATACAAGTGCAAAAGTGGTTTCCTGCACCAACCCAAGTGGGAAAAGTGGATTTTCAACACTAACACAAGTGCGAAAAGTGGTTTTTCAACACTATCACAAGTGCAAAAGTGGTTTCCTGCACCAACACAAGTGCGAAAAGTGGTTTTTCAACACTAACACAAGTGCGAAAAGTGGTTTTTCAACACTATCACAAGTGCAAAAAGTGTTTTTTCCACACTAATACAAGTGCAAAAGTGGTTTCCTGCACTAACACAAGTGCGAAAAGTGGTTTTTCAACACTAACACAAGTGCGAAAAGTGGTTTTTCAACACTATCACAAGTGCAAAAAGTGTTTTTTCCACACTAATACAAGTGCAAATGTGGTTTCCTGCACCAACACAAGTGCGAAAAGTGGTTTTTCAACACTAACACAAGTGCGAAAAGTGGTTTTTCAACACTATCACAAGTGCAAAAGTGGTTTCCTGCACCAACACAAGTGCGAAAGTGGTTTTTCAACACTAACACAAGTGCGAAAAGTGGTTTTTCAACACTATCACAAGTGCAAAAAGTGTTTTTTCCACACTAATACAAGTGCAAAAGTGGTTTCCTGCACTAACACAAGTGCGAAAAGTGGTTTTTCAACACTAACACAAGTGCGAAAAGTGGTTTTTCAACACTATCACAAGTGCAAAAAGTGTTTTTTCCACACTAATACAAGTGCAAAAGTGGTTTCCTGCACCAACACAAGTGCGAAAAGTGGATTTTCAACACTAACACAAGTGCGAAAAGTGGGTTTTCAACACTAACACAAGTGCGAAAAGTGGTTTCCTTCACTAACACAAGTGCGAAAAGTGGTTTTTCAACACTAACACAAGTGCGAAAAGTGGGTTTTCAACAATAACACAAGTGCGAAAAGTGGTTTTTCCACACTAATACAGTGCAAAAGTGGTTTCCTGCACCAACACAAGTGTGAAAAGTGGTTTTTCAACACTAACACAAGTGCGAAAAGTGGTTTTTCCACACTAATACAAGTGCAAAAGTGGTTTCCTGCACCAACACAAGTGCGAAAAGTGGTTTTTCAACACTAACACAAGTGCGAAAAGTGGTTTTTCAACACTATCACAAGTGCAAAAAGTGTTTTTTCCACACTAATACAAGTGCAAAAGTGGTTTCCTGCAACAACCCAAGTGGGAAAAGTGGATTTTCAACACTAACACAAGTGCGAAAAGTGGGTTTTCAACACTAACACAAGTGCGAAAAGTGGTTTTTCAACACTATCACAAGTGCAAAAGTGGTTTCCTGCACCAACACAAGTGCGAAAAGTGGTTTTTCAACACTAACACAAGTGCGAAAAGTGGTTTTTCAACACTATCACAAGTGCAAAAAGTGTTTTTTCCACACTAATACAAGTGCAAAAGTGGTTTCCTGCACTAACACAAGTGCGAAAAGTGGTTTTTCAACACTAACACAAGTGCGAAAAGTGGTTTTTCAACACTAACACAAGTGCGAAAAGTGGTTTTTCAACACTATCACAAGTGCAAAAGTGGTTTCCTGCACCAACACAAGTGCGAAAGTGGTTTTTCAACACTAACACAAGTGCGAAAAGTGGTTTTTCAACACTATCACAAGTGCAAAAAGTGTTTTTTCCACACTAATACAAGTGCAAAAGTGGTTTCCTGCACTAACACAAGTGCGAAAAGTGGTTTTTCAACACTAACACAAGTGCGAAAAGTGGTTTTTCAACACTATCACAAGTGCAAAAAGTGTTTTTTCCACACTAATACAAGTGCAAAAGTGGTTTCCTGCACCAACACAAGTGCGAAAAGTGGATTTTCAACACTAACACAAGTGCGAAAAGTGGGTTTTCAACACTAACACAAGTGCGAAAAGTGGTTTCCTTCACTAACACAAGTGCGAAAAGTGGTTTTTCAACACTAACACAAGTGCGAAAAGTGGGTTTTCAACAATAACACAAGTGCGAAAAGTGGTTTTTCCACACTAATACAGTGCAAAAGTGGTTTCCTGCACCAACACAAGTGTGAAAAGTGGTTTTTCAACACTAACACAAGTGCGAAAAGTGGTTTTTCCACACTAATACAAGTGCAAAAGTGGTTTCCTGCACCAACACAAGTGCGAAAAGTGGTTTTTCAACACTAACACAAGTGCGAAAAGTGGTTTTTCAACACTATCACAAGTGCAAAAAGTGTTTTTTCCACACTAATACAAGTGCAAAAGTGGTTTCCTGCACCAACCCAAGTGGGAAAAGTGGATTTTCAACACTAACACAAGTGCGAAAAGTGGGTTTTCAACACTAACACAAGTGCGAAAAGTGGTTTTTCAACACTATCACAAGTGCAAAAGTGGTTTCCTGCACCAACACAAGTGCGAAAAGTGGTTTTTCAACACTAACACAAGTGCGAAAAGTGGTTTTTCAACACTATCACAAGTGCAAAAAGTGTTTTTTCCACACTAATACAAGTGCAAAAGTGGTTTCCTGCACTAACACAAGTGCGAAAAGTGGTTTTTCAACACTAACACAAGTGCGAAAAGTGGTTTTTCAACACTATCACAAGTGCAAAAAGTGTTTTTTCCACACTAATACAAGTGCAAAAGTGGTTTCCTGCACCAACACAAGTGCGAAAAGTGGATTTTCAACACTAACACAAGTGCGAAAAGTGGGTTTTCAACACTAACACAAGGGTGAAAAGTGGTTTCCTTCACTAACACAAGTGCGAAAAGTGGTTTTTCAACACTAACACAAGTGCGAAAAGTGGGTTTTCAACACTAACACAAGTGCGAAAAGTGGTTTTCCACACTAATACAAGTGCAAAAGTGGTTTCCTGCACCAACACAAGTGCGAAAAGTGGTTTTTCAACACTATCACAAGTGCAAAAAGTGGTTTTTCCACACTAATACAAGTGCAAAAGTGGTTTCCTGCACCAACACAAGTGCGAAAAGTGGTTTTTCAACACTAACACAAGTGCGAAAAGTGGTTTTTCAACACTATCACAAGTGCAAAAAGTGGTTTTCCCACACTAATACAAGTGCAAAAGTGGTTTCCTGCACCAACCCAAGTGGGAAAAGTGGATTTTCAACACTAACACAAGTGCGAAAAGTGGGTTTTCAACACTAACACAAGTGCGAAAATTGGTTTTTCAACACTAACACAAGTGCGAAAAGTGGTTTTCCCACACTAATACAAGTGCAAAAGTGGTTTCCTGCACCAACACAGGTGCGAAAAGTGGTTTTTCAACACTAACACAAGTGCGAAAAGTGGTTTTTCAACACTATCACAAGTGCAAAAAGTGTTTTTTCCACACTAATACAAGTGCAAATGTGGTTTCCTGCACCAACACAAGTGCGAAAAGTGGTTTTTCAACACTAACACAAGTGCGAAAAGTGGTTTTTCAACACTATCACAAGTGCAAAAGTGGTTTCCTGCACCAACACAAGTGCGAAAAGTGGTTTTTCAACACTAACACAAGTGCGAAAAGTGGTTTTTCAACACTATCACAAGTGCAAAAAGTGTTTTTTCCACACTAATACAAGTGCAAAAGTGGTTTCCTGCACTAACACAAGTGCGAAAAGTGGTTTTTCAACACTAACACAAGTGCGAAAAGTGGTTTTTCAACACTATCACAAGTGCAAAAAGTGTTTTTTCCACACTATTACAAGTGCAAAAGTGGTTTCCTGCACCAACACAAGTGCGAAAAGTGGATTTTCAACACTAACACAAGTGCGAAAAGTGTGTTTTCAACACTAACACAAGTGCGAAAAGTGGTTTCCTTCACTAACACAAGTGCGAAAAGTGGTTTTTCAACACTAACACAAGTGCGAAAAGTGGGTTTTCAACAATAACACAAGTGCGAAAAGTGGTTTTTCCACACTAATACAGTGCAAAAGTGGTTTCCTGCACCAACACAAGTGTGAAAAGTGGTTTTTCAACACTAACACAAGTGCGAAAAGTGGTTTTTCCACAGTAATACAAGTGCAAAAGTGGTTTCCTGCACCAACACAAGTGCGAAAAGTGGTTTTTCAACACTAACACAAGTGCGAAAAGTGGTTTTTCAACACTATCACAAGTGCAAAAAGTGTTTTTTCCACACTAATACAAGTGCAAAAGTGGTTTCCTGCACCAACCCAAGTGGGAAAAGTGGATTTTCAACACTAACACAAGTGCGAAAAGTGGGTTTTCAACACTAACACAAGTGCGAAAATTGGTTTTTCAACACTAACACAAGTGCGAAAAGTGGTTTTTCCACACTAATACAAGTGCAAAAAGTGTTTTTTCCACACTAATACAAGTGCAAAAGTGGTTTCCTGCACCAACACAAGTGCGAAAAGTGGTTTTTCAACACTAACACAAGTGCGAAAAGTGGTTTTTCAACACTAACACAGGTGCGAAAAGTGGTTTTTTCCACACTAATACAAGTGCAAAATTGGTTTCCTGCACCAACACAAGTGCAAAATTGGTTTCCTGCACCAACACAAGTGCGAAAAGTGGTTTTTCAACACTAACACAAGTGCGAAAAGTGGTTTTTCAACACTAACACAAGTGCGAAAAGTGGTTTTTCAACACTAGCACAAGTGCGAAAAGTGGTTTTTCCACACTAATACAAGTGCAAAAGTGGTTTCCTGCACCAACACAGGTGCGAAAAGTGGTTTTTCAACACTAACACAAGTGCGAAAAGTGGTTTTTCAACACTATCACAAGTGCGAAAAGTGGTTTTTCAACACTATCACAAGTGCAAAAAGTGATTATTCCACAGTAATACAAGTGCAAAAGTGGTTTCCTGTACCAACACAAGTGGGAAAAGTGGATTTTCAACACTAACACAAGTGCGAAAAGTGGGTTTTCAACACTAACACAAGTGCGAAACGTGGTTTCCTTCACTAACACAAGTGCGAAAAGTGGTTTTTGAACACTAACACAAGTGCAAAAAGTGGTTTTTCAACACTAACACAGTTGTGAAAAGTGGTTTGTCCACACTAATACAAGTGCAAAAGTGGTTTCCTGCACAAACACAAGTGCGAAAAGTGGTTTTTCAACACTAACACAAGTGCGAAAAGTGGGTTTTCAACACTAACACAAGTGCGAAAATTGGTTTTTCAACACTAACACAAGTGCGAAAAGTGGTTTTTCCACACTAATACAAGTGCAAAAAGTGTTTTTTCCACACTAATACAAGTGCAAAAGTGGTTTCCTGCACCAACACAAGTACGAAAAGTGGTTTTTCAACACTAACACAAGTGCGAAAAGTGGTTTTTCAACACTAACACAAGTGCGAAAAGTGGTTTTTTCCACACTAATACAAGTGCAAAATTGGTTTCCTGCACCAACACAAGTGCGAAAAGTGGTTTTTCAACACTAACACAAGTGCGAAAAGGGGTTTTTCAACACTAACACAAGTGCGAAAAGTGGTTTTTCAACACTAGCACAAGTGCGAAAAGTGGTTTTTCCACACTAATACAAGTGCAAAAGTGGTTTCCTGCACCAACACAGGTGCGAAAAGTGGTTTTTCAACACTAACACAAGTGCGAAAAGTGGTTTTTCAACACTATCACAAGTGCGAAAAGTGGTTTTTCAACACTATCACAAGTGCAAAAAGTGATTTTTCCACAGTAATACAAGTGCAAAAGTGGTTTCCTGTACCAACACAAGTGGGAAAAGTGGATTTTCAACACTAACACAAGTGCGAAAAGTGGGTTTTCAACACTAACACAAGTGCGAAAAGTGGTTTCCTTCACTAACACAAGTGCGAAAAGTGGTTTTTGAACACTAACACAAGTGCAAAAAGTGGTTTTTCAACACTAACACAGTTGCGAAAAGTGGTTTTTCCACACTAATACAAGTGCAAAAGGGGTTTCCTGCACAAACACAAGTGCGAAAAGTGGTTTTTCAACACTAACACAAGTGCGAAAAGTGGTTTTTCAACACTATCACAAGTGCAAAAAGTGTTTTTTCCACACTAATACAAGTGCAAAGGTGGTTTCCTGCACCAACACAAGTGCAAAAAGTGGTTTTTCAACACTAACACAAGTGCGAAAAGTGGTTTTTCAACACTATCACAAGTGCAAAAAGTGTTTTTTCCACACTAATACAAGTGCAAAAGTGGTTTCCTGCACCAACACAAGTGGGAAAAGTGGATTTTCAACACTAACACAAGTGCGAAAAGTGGGTTTTCAACACTAACACAAGTGCGAAAAGTGGTTTTTCAACACTATCGCAAGTGCAAAAGTGGTTTCCTGCACCAACACAAGTGCGAAAAGTGGTTTTTCAACACTAACACAAGTGCGAAAAGTGGTTTTTCAACACTATCACAAGTGCAAAAAGTGTTTTTTCCACACTAATACAAGTGCAAAAGTGGTTTCCTGCACTAACACAAGTGCGAAAAGTGGTTTTTCAACACTAACACAAGTGCGAAAAGTGGTTTTTCAACACTATCACAAGTGCAAAAAGTGTTTTTTCCACACTAATACAAGTGCAAAAGTGGTTTCCTGCACCAACACAAGTGCGAAAAGTGGATTTTCAACACTAACACAAGTGCGAAAAGTGGGTTTTCAACACTAACACAAGTGAGAAAAGTGGTTTCCTTCACTAACACAAGTGCGAAAAGTGGTTTTTCAACACTAACACAAGTGCGAAAAGTGGGTTTTCAACACTAACACAAGTGCGAAAAGTGGTTTTTCCACACTAATACAAGTGCAAAAGTGGTTTCCTGCACCAACACAAGTGCGAAAAGTGGTTTTTCAACACTATCACAAGTGCAAAAAGTGTTTTTTCCACACTAATACAAGTGCAAAAGTGGTTTCCTGCACCAACACAAGTGCGAAAAGTGGTTTTTCAACACTAACACAAGTGCGAAAAGTGGTTTTTCAACACTATCACAAGTGCAAAAAGTGTTTTTTCCACACTAATACAAGTGCAAAAGTGGTTTCCTGCACCAACCCAAGTGGGAAAAGTGGATTTTCAACACTAACACAAGTGCGAAAAGTGGGTTTTCAACACTAACACAAGTGCGAAAATTGGATTTTCAACACTAACACAAGTGCGAAAAGTGGTTTTCCCACACTAATACAAGTGCAAAAGTGGTTTCCTGCACCAACACAGGTGCGAAAAGTGGTTTTTCAACACTAACACAAATGCGAAAAGTGGTTTTTCAACACTATCACAAGTGCAAAAAGTGTTTTTTCCACACTAATACAAGTGCAAAAGTGGTTTCCTGCACCAACACAAGTGCGAAAAGTGGTTTTTCAACACTAACACAAGTGCGAAAAGTCGTTTTTCAACACTATCACAAGTGCAAAAGTGGTTTCCTGCACCAACACAAGTGCAAAAAGTGGTTTTTCAACACTAACACAAGTGCGAAAAGTGGTTTTTCAACACTATCACAAGTGCAAAAAATGTTTTTTCCACACTAATACAAGTGCAAAAGTGGTTTCCTGCACTAACACAAGTGCGAAAAGTGGTTTTTCAACACTAACACAAGTGCGAAAAGTGGTTTTTCAACACTATCACAAGTGCAAAAAGTGTTTTTTCCACACTAATACAAGTGCAAAAGTGGTTTCCTGCACCAACACAAGTGCGAAAAGTGGATTTTCAACACTAACACAAGTGCGAAAAGTGGGTTTTCAACACTAACACAAGTGCGAAAAGTGGTTTCCTTCACTAACACAAGTGCGAAAAGTGGTTTTTCAACACTAACACAAGTGCGAAAAGTGGGTTTTCAACAATAACACAAGTGCGAAAAGTGGTTTTTCCACACTAATACAAGTGCAAAAGTGGTTTCCTGCACCAACACAAGTGTGAAAAGTGGTTTTTCAACACTAACACAAGTGCGAAAAGTGGTTTTTCAACACTATCACAAGTGCAAAAAGTGTTTTTTCCACACTAATACAAGTGCAAAAGTGGTTTCCTGCACCAACACAAGTGCGAAAAGTGGTTTTTCAACACTAACACAAGTGCGAAAAGTGGTTTTTCAACACTATCACAAGTGCAAAAAGTGTTTTTTCCACACTAATACAAGTGCAAAAGTGGTTTCCTGCACCAACCCAAGTGGGAAAAGTGGATTTTCAACACTAACACAAGTTCGAAAAGTGGGTTTTCAACACTAACACAAGTGCGAAAATTGGTTTTTCAACACTAACACAAGTGCGAAAAGTGGTTTTTCCACACTAATACAAGTGCAAAAGTGGTTTCCTGCACTAACACAAGTGCGAAAAGTGGTTTTTCAACACTAACACAAGTGCGAAAAGTGGTTTTTCAACACTAACACAAGTGCGAAAAGTGGTTTTTCCACACTAATACAAGTGCAAAAGTGGTTTCCTGCACCAACACAGGTGTGAAAAGTGGTTTTTCAACACTAACACAAGTGCGAAAAGTGGTTTTTCAACACTATCACAAGTGCAAAAAGTGTTTTTTCCACACTAATACAAGTGCAAAGGTGGTTTCCTGCACAAACACAAGTGTGAAAAGTGGTTTTTCAACACTAACACAGTTGCAAAAAGTGGTTTTTCCACACTAATACAAGTGCAAAAGTGGTTTCCTGCACAAACACAAGTGCGAAAAGTGGTTTTTCAACACTAACACAAGTGCGAAAAGTGGTTTTTCAACACTATCACAAGTGCAAAAAGTGTTTTTTCCACACTAATACAAGTGCAAAGGTGGTTTCCTGCACCAACACAAGTGCAAAAGTGGTTTTTCAACACTAACACAAGTGCGAAAAGTGGTTTTTCAACACTATCACAAGTGCAAAAAGTGTTTTTTCCACACTAATACAAGTGCAAAAGTGGTTTCCTGCACCAACACAAGTGGGAAAAGTGGATTTTCAACACTAACACAAGTGCGAAAAGTGGGTTTTCAACACTAACACAAGTGCGAAAAGTGGTTTTTCAACACTATCACAAGTGCAAAAGTGGTTTCCTGCACCAACACAAGTGCGAAAAGTGGTTTTCCAACACTAACACAAGTGCGAAAAGTGGTTTTTCAACACTATCACAAGTGCAAAAAGTGTTTTTTCCACACTAATACAAGTGCAAAAGTGGTTTCCTGCACTAACACAAGTGCGAAAAGTGGTTTTTCAACACTAACACAAGTGCGAAAAGTGGTTTTTCAACACTATCACAAGTGCAAAAAGTGTTTTTTCCACACTAATACAAGTGAAAAAGTGGTTTCCTGCACCAACACAAGTGCGAAAAGTGGATTTTCAACACTAACACAAGTGCGAAAAGTGGGTTTTCAACACTAACACAAGGGTGAAAAGTGGTTTCCTTCACTAACACAAGTGCGAAAAGTGGTTTTTCAACACTAACACAAGTGCGAAAAGTGGGTTTTCAACACTAACACAAGTGCGAAAAGTGGTTTTTCCACACTAATACAAGTGCAAAAGTGGTTTCCTGCACCAACACAAGTGCGAAAAGTGGTTTTTCAACACTATCACAAGTGCAAAAAGTGTTTTTTCCACACTAATACAAGTGCAAAAGTGGTTTCCTGCACCAACACAAGTGCGAAAAGTGGTTTTTCAACACTAACACAAGTGCGAAAAGTGGTTTTTCAACACTATCACAAGTGCAAAAAGTGGTTTTCCCACACTAATACAAGTGCAAAAGTGGTTTCCTGCACCAACCCAAGTGGGAAAAGTGGATTTTCAACACTAACACAAGTGCGAAAAGTGGGTTTTCAACACTAACACAAGTGCGAAAATTGGTTTTTCAACACTAACACAAGTGCGAAAAGTGGTTTTCCCCACACTAATACAAGTGCAAAAGTGGTTTCCTGCACCAACACAGGTGCGAAAAGTGGTTTTTCAACACTAACACAAGTGCGAAAAGTGGTTTTTCAACACTATCACAAGTGCAAAAAGTGTTTTTTCCACACTAATACAAGTGCAAAAGTGGTTTCCTGCACCAACACAAGTGCGAAATGTGGTTTTTCAACACTATCACAAGTGCAAAAGTGGTTTCCTGCACCAACACAAGTGCGAAAAGTGGTTTTTCAACACTAACACAAGTGCGAAAAGTGGTTTTTCAACACTATCACAAGTGCAAAAAGTGTTTTTTCCACACTAATACAAGTGCAAAAGTGGTTTCCTGCACTAACACAAGTGCGAAAAGTGGTTTTTCAACACTAACACAAGTGCGAAAAGTGGTTTTTCAACACTATCACAAGTGCAAAAAGTGTTTTTTCCACACTAATACAAGTGCAAAAGTGGTTTCCTGCACCAACACAAGTGCGAAAAGTGGATTTTCAACACTAACACAAGTGCGAAAAGTGGGTTTTCAACACTAACACAAGTGCGAAAAGTGGTTTCCTTCACTAACACAAGTGCGTAAAGTGGTTTTTCAACACTAACACAAGTGCGAAAAGTGGGTTTTCAACAATAACACAAGTGCGAAAAGTGGTTTTTCCACACTAATACAAGTGCAAAAGTGGTTTCCTGCACCAACACAAGTGTGAAAAGTGGTTTTTCAACACTAACACAAGTGCGAAAAGTGGTTTTTCAACACTATCACAAGTGCAAAAAGTGTTTTTTCCACACTAATACAAGTGCAAAAGTGGTTTCCTGCACCAACACAAGTGCGAAAAGTGGTTTTTCAACACTAACACAAGTGCGAAAAGTGGTTTTTCAACACTATCACAAGTGCAAAAAGTGTTTTTTCCACACTAATACAAGTGCAAAAGTGGTTTCCTGCACCAACCCAAGTGGGAAAAGTGGACTTTCAACACTAACACAAGTGCGAAAAGTGGGTTTTCAACACTAACACAAGTGCGAAAATTGGTTTTTCAACACTAACACAAGTGCGAAAAGTGGTTTTTCCACACTAATACAAGTGCAAAAAGTGTTTTTTCCACACTAATACAAGTGCAAAAGTGGTTTCCTGCACCAACACAAGTGCGAAAAGTGGTTTTTCAACACTAACACAAGTGCGAAAAGTGGTTTTTCAACACTAACACAAGTGCGAAAAGTGGTTTTTCAACAATATCACAAGTGCGAAAAGTGGTTTTTCAACACTATCACAAGTGCAAAAAGTGATTTTTCCACAGTAATACAAGTGCAAAAGTGGTTTCCTGTACCAACACAAGTGGGAAAAGTGGTTTTTCAACACTAACACAAGTGCGAAAAGTGGGTTTTCAACACTAACACAAGTGCGAAAAGTGGTTTTTCCACACTAATACAAGTGCAAAAGTGGTTTCCTGCACCAACACAGGTGCAAAAAGTGGTTTTTCAACACTAACACAAGTGCGAAAAGTGGTTTTTCAACACTATCACAAGTGCGAAAAGTGGTTTTTCAACACTATCACAAGTGCAAAAGTGGTTTCCTGCACCAACACAAGTGCGAAAAGTGGTTTTTCAACACTATCACAAGTGCAAAAAGTGTTTTTTCCACACTAATACAAGTGCAAAAGTGGTTTCCTGCACCAACACAAGTGCGAAAAGTGATTTTTCCACAGTAATACAAGTGCAAAAGTGGTTTCCTGTACCAACACAAGTGGGAAAAGTGGTTTTTCAACACTAACACAAGTGCGAAAAGTGGGTTTTCAACACTAACACAAGTGCGAAAAGTGGTTTTTCCACACTAATACAAGTGCAAAAGTGGTTTCCTGCACCAACACAAGTGCGAAAAGTGGTTTTTCAACACTATCACAAGTGCAAAAAGTGTTTTTTCCACACTAATACAAGTGCAAAAGTGGTTTCCTGCACCAACACAAGTGCGAAAAGTGGTTTTTCAACACTAACACAAGTGCGAAAAGTGGTTTTTCAACACTATCACAAGTGCAAAAAGTGTTTTTTCCACACTAATACAAGTGCAAAAGTGGTTTCCTGCACCAACCCAAGTGGGAAAAGTGGATTTTCAACACTAACACAAGTGCGAAAAGTGGGTTTTCAACACTAACACAAGTGCGAAAATTGGATTTTCAACACTAACACAAGTGCGAAAAGTGGTTTTCACACACTAATACAAGTGCAAAAGTGGTTTCCTGCACCAACACAGGTGCGAAAAGTGGTTTTTCAACACTAACACAAATGCGAAAAGTGGTTTTTCAACACTATCACAAGTGCAAAAAGTGTTTTTTCCACACTAATACAAGTGCAAAAGTGGTTTCCTGCACCAACACAAGTGCGAAAAGTGGTTTTTCAACACTAACACAAGTGCGAAAAGTGGTTTTTCAACACTATCACAAGTGCAAAAGTGGTTTCCTGCACCAACACAAGTGCAAAAAGTGGTTTTTCAACACTAACACAAGTGCGAAAAGTGGTTTTTCAACACTATCACAAGTGCAAAAAGTGTTTTTTCCACACTAATACAAGTGCAAAAGTGGTTTCCTGCACTAACACAAGTGCGAAAAGTGGTTTTTCAACACTAACACAAGTGTGAAAAGTGGTTTTTCAACACTATCACAAGTGCAAAAAGTGTTTTTTCCACACTAATACAAGTGCAAAAGTGGTTTCCTGCACCAACACAAGTGCGAAAAGTGGATTTTCAACACTAACACAAGTGCGAAAAGTGGTTTTTCCACACTAATACAAGTGCAAAAGTGGTTTCCTGCACTAACACAAGTGCGAAAAGTGGTTTTTCAACACTAACACAAGTGCGAAAAGTGGTTTTTCAACACTAACACAAGTGCGAAAAGTGGTTTTTCCACACTAATACAAGTGCAAAAGTGGTTTCCTGCACCAACACAGGTGTGAAAAGTGGTTTTTCAACACTAACACAAGTGCGAAAAGTGGTTTTTCAACACTATCACAAGTGCAAAAAGTGTTTTTTCCACACTAATACAAGTGCAAAGGTGGTTTCCTGCACAAACACAAGTGTGAAAAGTGGTTTTTCAACACTAACACAGTTGCAAAAAGTGGTTTTTCCACACTAATACAAGTGCAAAAGTGGTTTCCTGCACAAACACAAGTGCGAAAAGTGGTTTTTCAACACTAACACAAGTGCGAAAAGTGGTTTTTCAACACTATCACAAGTGCAAAAAGTGTTTTTTCCACACTAATACAAGTGCAAAGGTGGTTTCCTGCACCAACACAAGTGCAAAAAGTGGTTTTTCAACACTAACACAAGTGCGAAAAGTGGTTTTTCAACACTATCACAAGTGCAAAAAGTGTTTTTTCCACACTAATACAAGTGCAAAAGTGGTTTCCTGCACCAACACAAGTGGGAAAAGTGGATTTTCAACACTAACACAAGTGCGAAAAGTGGGTTTTCAACACTAACACAAGTGCGAAAAGTGGTTTTTCAACACTATCACAAGTGCAAAAGTGGTTTCCTGCACCAACACAAGTGCGAAAAGTGGTTTTCCAACACTAACACAAGTGCGAAAAGTGGTTTTTCAACACTATCACAAGTGCAAAAAGTGTTTTTTCCACACTAATACAAGTGCAAAAGTGGTTTCCTGCACTAACACAAGTGCGAAAAGTGGTTTTTCAACACTAACACAAGTGCGAAAAGTGGTTTTTCAACACTATCACAAGTGCAAAAAGTGTTTTTTCCACACTAATACAAGTGAAAAAGTGGTTTCCTGCACCAACACAAGTGCGAAAAGTGGATTTTCAACACTAACACAAGTGCGAAAAGTGGGTTTTCAACACTAACACAAGGGTGAAAAGTGGTTTCCTTCACTAACACAAGTGCGAAAAGTGGTTTTTCAACACTAACACAAGTGCGAAAAGTGGGTTTTCAACACTAACACAAGTGCGAAAAGTGGTTTTTCCACACTAATACAAGTGCAAAAGTGGTTTCCTGCACCAACACAAGTGCGAAAAGTGGTTTTTCAACACTATCACAAGTGCAAAAAGTGTTTTTTCCACACTAATACAAGTGCAAAAGTGGTTTCCTGCACCAACACAAGTGCGAAAAGTGGTTTTTCAACACTAACACAAGTGCGAAAAGTGGTTTTTCAACACTATCACAAGTGCAAAAAGTGGTTTTCCCACACTAATACAAGTGCAAAAGTGGTTTCCTGCACCAACCCAAGTGGGAAAAGTGGATTTTCAACACTAACACAAGTGCGAAAAGTGGGTTTTCAACACTAACACAAGTGCGAAAATTGGTTTTTCAACACTAACACAAGTGCGAAAAGTGGTTTTCCCACACTAATACAAGTGCAAAAGTGGTTTCCTGCACCAACACAGGTGCGAAAAGTGGTTTTTCAACACTAACACAAGTGCGAAAAGTGGTTTTTCAACACTATCACAAGTGCAAAAAGTGTTTTTTCCACACTAATACAAGTGCAAAAGTGGTTTCCTGCACCAACACAAGTGCGAAATGTGGTTTTTCAACACTAACACAAGTGCGAAAAGTGGGTTTTCAACACTAACACAAGTGCGAAAAGTGGTTTTTCCACACTAATACAAGTGCAAAAGTGGTTTCCTGCACCAACACAAGTGCGAAAAGTGGTTTTTCAACACTAACACAAGTGCGAAAAGTGGTTTTTCAACACTATCACAAGTGCAAAAAGTGTTTTTTCCACACTAATACAAGTGCAAAAGTGGTTTCCTGCACCAACCCAAGTGGGAAAAGTGGATTTTCAACACTAACACAAGTGCGAAAAGTGGGTTTTCAACACTAACACAAGTGCGAAAATTGGATTTTCAACACTAACACAAGTGCGAAAAGTGGTTTTCACACACTAATACAAGTGCAAAAGTGGTTTCCTGCACCAACACAGGTGCGAAAAGTGGTTTTTCAACACTAACACAAATGCGAAAAGTGGTTTTTCAACACTATCACAAGTGCAAAAAGTGTTTTTTCCACACTAATACAAGTGCAAAAGTGGTTTCCTGCACCAACACAAGTGCGAAAAGTGGTTTTTCAACACTAACACAAGTGCGAAAAGTGGTTTTTCAACACTATCACAAGTGCAAAAGTGGTTTCCTGCACCAACACAAGTGCAAAAAGTGGTTTTTCAACACTAACACAAGTGCGAAAAGTGGTTTTTCAACACTATCACAAGTGCAAAAAGTGTTTTTTCCACACTAATACAAGTGCAAAAGTGGTTTCCTGCACAAACACAAGTGCGAAAAGTGGTTTTTCAACACTAACACAAGTGTGAAAAGTGGTTTTTCAACACTATCACAAGTGCAAAAAGTGTTTTTTCCACACTAATACAAGTGCAAAAGTGGTTTCCTGCACCAACACAAGTGCGAAAAGTGGATTTTCAACACTAACACAAGTGCGAAAAGTGGGTTTTCAACACTAACACAAGTGCGAAAAGTGGTTTCCTTCACTAACACAAGTGCGAAAAGTGGTTTTTCAACACTAACACAAGTGCGAAAAGTGGGTTTTCAACAATAACACAAGTGCGAAAAGTGGTTTTTCCACACTAATACAAGTGCAAAAGTGGTTTCCTGCACCAACACAAGTGTGAAAAGTGGTTTTTCAACACTAACACAAGTGCGAAAAGTGGTTTTTCAACACTATCACAAGTGCAAAAAGTGTTTTTTCCACACTAATACAAGTGCAAAAGTGGTTTCCTGCACCAACACAAGTGCGAAAAGTGGTTTTTCAACACTAACACAAGTGCGAAAAGTGGTTTTTCAACACTATCACAAGTGCAAAAAGTGTTTTTTCCACACTAATACAAGTGCAAAAGTGGTTTCCTGCACCAACCCAAGTGGGAAAAGTGGATTTTCAACACTAACACAAGTGCGAAAAGTGGGTTTTCAACACTAACACAAGTGCGAAAATTGGATTTTCAACACTAACACAAGTGCGAAAAGTGGTTTTCACACACTAATACAAGTGCAAAAGTGGTTTCCTGCACCAACACAGGTGCGAAAAGTGGTTTTTCAACACTAACACAAATGCGAAAAGTGGTTTTTCAACACTATCACAAGTGCAAAAAGTGTTTTTTCCACACTAATACAAGTGCAAAAGTGGTTTCCTGCACCAACACAAGTGCGAAAAGTGGTTTTTCAACACTAACACAAGTGCGAAAAGTGGTTTTTCAACACTATCACAAGTGCAAAAGTGGTTTCCTGCACCAACACAAGTGCAAAAAGTGGTTTTTCAACACTAACACAAGTGCGAAAAGTGGTTTTTCAACACTATCACAAGTGCAAAAAGTGTTTTTTCCACACTAATACAAGTGCAAAAGTGGTTTCCTGCACTAACACAAGTGCGAAAAGTGGTTTTTCAACACTAACACAAGTGTGAAAAGTGGTTTTTCAACACTATCACAAGTGCAAAAAGTGTTTTTTCCACACTAATACAAGTGCAAAAGTGGTTTCCTGCACCAACACAAGTGCGAAAAGTGGATTTTCAACACTAACACAAGTGCGAAAAGTGGGTTTTCAACACTAACACAAGTGCGAAAAGTGGTTTCCTTCACTAACACAAGTGCGAAAAGTGGTTTTTCAACACTAACACAAGTGCGAAAAGTGGGTTTTCAACAATAACACAAGTGCGAAAAGTGGTTTTTCCACACTAATACAAGTGCAAAAGTGGTTTCCTGCACCAACACAAGTGTGAAAAGTGGTTTTTCAACACTAACACAAGTGCGAAAAGTGGTTTTTCAACACTATCACAAGTGCAAAAAGTGTTTTTTCCACACTAATACAAGTGCAAAAGTGGTTTCCTGCACCAACACAAGTGCGAAAAGTGGTTTTTCAACACTAACACAAGTGCGAAAAGTGGTTTTTCAACACTATCACAAGTGCAAAAAGTGTTTTTTCCACACTAATACAAGTGCAAAAGTGGTTTCCTGCACCAACCCAAGTGGGAAAAGTGGATTTTCAACACTAACACAAGTTCGAAAAGTGGGTTTTCAACACTAACACAAGTGCGAAAATTGGTTTTTCAACACTAACACAAGTGCGAAAAGTGGTTTTTCCACACTAATACAAGTGCAAAAGTGGTTTCCTGCACTAACACAAGTGCGAAAAGTGGTTTTTCAACACTAACACAAGTGCGAAAAGTGGTTTTTCAACACTAACACAAGTGCGAAAAGTGGTTTTTCCACACTAATACAAGTGCAAAAGTGGTTTCCTGCACCAACACAGGTGTGAAAAGTGATTTTTCAACACTAACACAAGTGCGAAAAGTGGTTTTTCAACACTATCACAAGTGCAAAAAGTGTTTTTTCCACACTAATACAAGTGCAAAAGTGGTTTCCTGCACAAACACAAGTGTGAAAAGTGGTTTTTCAACACTAACACAGTTGCGAAAAGTGGTTTTTCCACACTAATACAAGTGCAAAAGTGGTTTCCTGCACAAACACAAGTGTGAAAAGTGGTTTTTCAACACTAACACAAGTGCGAAAAGTGGTTTTTCAACACTATCACAAGTGCAAAAAGTGTTTTTTCCACACTAATACAAGTGCAAAGGTGGTTTCCTGCACCAACACAAGTGCAAAAAGTGGTTTTTCAACACTAACACAAGTGCGAAAAGTGGTTTTTCAACACTATCACAAGTGCAAAAAGTGTTTTTTCCACACTAATACAAGTGCAAAAGTGGTTTCCTGCACCAACACAAGTGGGAAAAGTGGATTTTCAACACTAACACAAGTGCGAAAAGTGGGTTTTCAACACTAACACAAGTGCGAAAAGTGGTTTTTCAACACTATCACAAGTGCAAAAGTGGTTTCCTGCACCAACACAAGTGCGAAAAGTGGTTTTTCAACACTAACACAAGTGCGAAAAGTGGTTTTTCAACACTATCACAAGTGCAAAAAGTGTTTTTTCCACACTAATACAAGTGCAAAAGTGGTTTCCTGCACTAACACAAGTGCGAAAAGTGGTTTTTCAACACTAACACAAGTGCGAAAAGTGGTTTTTCAACACTATCACAAGTGCAAAAAGTGTTTTTTTCACACTAATACAAGTGCAAAAGTGGTTTCCTGCACCAACACAAGTGAGAAAAGTGGATTTTCAACACTAACACAAGTGCGAAAAGTGGGTTTTCAACACTAACACAAGGGTGAAAAGTGGTTTCCTTCACTAACACAAGTGCGAAAAGTGGTTTTTCAACACTAACACAAGTGCGAAAAGTGGGTTTTCAACACTAACACAAGTGCGAAAAGTGGTTTTTCCACACTAATACAAGTGCAAAAGTCGTTTCCTGCACCAACACAAGTGCGAAAAGTGGTTTTTCAACACTATCATAAGTGCAAAAAGTGTTTTTTCCACACTAATACAAGTGCAAAAGTGGTTTCCTGCACCAACACAAGTGCGAAAAGTGGTTTTTCAACACTAACACAAGTGCGAAAAGTGGTTTTTCAACACTATCACAAGTGCAAAAAGTGGTTTTCCCACACTAATACAAGTGCAAAAGTGGTTTCCTGCACCAACCCAAGTGGGAAAAGTGGATTTTCAACACTAACACAAGTGCGAAAAGTGGGTTTTCAACACTAACACAAGTGCGAAAATTGGTTTTTCAACACTAACACAAGTGCGAAAAGTGGTTTTCCCACACTAATACAAGTGCAAAAGTGGTTTCCTGCACCAACACAGGTGCGAAAAGTGGTTTTTCAACACTAACACAAGTGCGAAAAGTGGTTTTTCAACACTATCACAAGTGCAAAAAGTGTTTTTTCCACACTAATACAAGTGCAAAAGTGGTTTCCTGCACCAACACAAGTGCGAAAAGTGGTTTTTCAACACTAACACAAGTGCGAAAAGTGGTTTTTCAACACTATCACAAGTGCAAAAGTGGTTTCCTGCACCAACACAAGTGCGAAAAGTGGTTTTTCAACACTAACACAAGTGCGAAAAGTGGTTTTTCAACACTATCACAAGTGCAAAAAGTGTTTTTTCCACACTAATACAAGTGCAAAAGTGGTTTCCTGCACTAACACAAGTGCGAAAAGTGGTTTTTCAACACTAACACAAGTGCGAAAAGTGGTTTTTCAACACTATCACAAGTGCAAAAAGTGGTTTTTCCACACTAATACAAGTGCAAAAGTGGTTTCCTGCACCAACACAAGTGTGAAAAGTGGTTTTTCAACACTAACACAAGTGCGAGAAGTGGTTTTTCAACACTATCACAAGTGCAAAAAGTGGTTTTCCCACACTAATACAAGTGCAAAAGTGGTTTCCTGCACCAACCCAAGTGGGAAAAGTGGATTTTCAACACTAACACAAGTGCGAAAAGTGGGTTTTCTACACTAACACAAGTGCGAAAATTGGTTTTTCAACACTAACACAAGTGCGAAAAGTGGTTTTCCCACACTAATACAAGTGCAAAAGTGGTTTCCTGCACCAACACAGGTGCGAAAAGTGGTTTTTCAACACTAACACAAGTGCGAAAAGTGGTTTTTCAACACTATCACAAGTGCAAAAAGTGTTTTTTCCACACTAATACAAGTGCAAAAGTGGTTTCCTGCACCAACACAAGTGCGAAAAGTGGTTTTTCAACACTAACACAAGTGTGAAAAGTGGTTTTTCAACACTATCACAAGTGCAAAAGTGGTTTCCTGCACCAACACAAGTGCGAAAAGTGGTTTTTCAACACTAACACAAGTGCGAAAAGTGGTTTTTCAACACTATCACAAGTGCAAAAAGTGTTTTTTCCACACTAATACAAGTGCAAAAGTGGTTTCCTGCACTAACACAAGTGCGAAAAGTGGTTTTTCAACACTAACACAAGTGCGAAAAGTGGTTTTTCAACACTAACACAAGTGCGAAAATTGGTTTTTCAACACTAACACAAGTGCGAAAAGTGGTTTTCCCACACTAATACAAGTGCAAAAGTGGTTTCCTGCACCAACACAGGTGCGAAAAGTGGTTTTTCAACACTAACACAAGTGCGAAAAGTGGTTTTTCAACACTATCACAAGTGCAAAAAGTGTTTTTTCCACACTAATACAAGTGCAAAAGTGGTTTCCTGCACCAACACAAGTGCGAAAAGTGGTTTTTCAACACTAACACAAGTGCGAAAAGTGGTTTTTCAACACTATCACAAGTGCAAAAGTGGTTTCCTGCACCAACACAAGTGCGAAAAGTGGTTTTTCAACACTAACACAAGTGCGAAAAGTGGTTTTTCAACACTATCACAAGTGCAAAAAGTGTTTTTTCCACACTAATACAAGTGCAAAAGTGGTTTCCTGCACTAACACAAGTGCGAAAAGTGGTTTTTCAACACTAACACAAGTGCGAAAAGTGGTTTTTCAACAATATCACAAGTACAAAAAGTGTTTTTTCCACACTAATACAAGTGCAAAAGTGGTTTCCTGCACCAACACAAGTGCGAAAAGTGGATTTTCAACACTAACACAAGTGCGAAAAGTGGGTTTTCAACACTAACACAAGTGCGAAAAGTGGTTTCCTTCACTAACACAAGTGCGTAAAGTGGTTTTTCAACACTAACACAAGTGCGAAAAGTGGGTTTTCAACAATAACACAAGTGCGAAAAGTGGTTTTTCCACACTAATACAAGTGCAAAAGTGGTTTCCTGCACCAACACAAGTGTGAAAAGTGGTTTTTCAACACTAACACAAGTGCGAAAAGTGGTTTTTCAACACTATCACAAGTGCAAAAAGTGTTTTTTCCACACTAATACAAGTGCAAAAGTGGTTTCCTGCACCAACACAAGTGCGAAAAGTGGTTTTTCAACACTAACACAAGTGCGAAAAGTGGTTTTTCAACACTATCACAAGTGCAAAAAGTGTTTTTTCCACACTAATACAAGTGCAAAAGTGGTTTCCTGCACCAACCCAAGTGGGAAAAGTGGACTTTCAACACTAACACAAGTGCGAAAAGTGGGTTTTCAACACTAACACAAGTGCGAAAATTGGTTTTTCAACACTAACAAAAGTGTGAAAAGTGGTTTTTCCACACTAATACAAGTGCAAAAAGTGTTTTTTCCACACTAATACAAGTGCAAAAGTGGTTTCCTGCACCAACACAAGTGCGAAAAGTGGTTTTTCAACACTAACACAAGTGCGAAAAGTGGTTTTTCAACACTAACACAAGTGCGAAAATTGGTATTTCAACACTATCACAAGTGCGAAAAGTGGTTTTTCAACACTATCACAAGTGCAAAAAGTGATTTTTCCACAGTAATACAAGTGCAAAAGTGGTTTCCTGTACCAACACAAGTGGGAAAAGTGGTTTTTCAACACTAACACAAGTGCGAAAAGTGGGTTTTCAACACTAACACAAGTGCGAAAAGTGGTTTTTCCACACTAATACAAGTGCAAAAGTGGTTTCCTGCACCAACACAGGTGCGAAAAGTGGTTTTTCAACACTAACACAAGTGCGAAAAGTGGTTTTTCAACACTATCACAAGTGCGAAAAGTGGTTTTTCAACACTATCACAAGTGCAAAAGTGGTTTCCTGCACCAACACAAGTGCGAAAAGTGGTTTTTCAACACTATCACAAGTGCAAAAAGTGTTTTTTCCACACTAATACAAGTGCAAAAGTGGTTTCCTGCACCAACACAAGTGCGAAAAGTGATTTTTCCACAGTAATACAAGTGCAAAAGTGGTTTCCTGTACCAACACAAGTGGGAAAAGTGGTTTTTCAACACTAACACAAGTGCGAAAAGTGGGTTTTCAACACTAACACAAGTGCGAAAAGTGGTTTTTCCACACTAATACAAGTGCAAAAGTGGTTTCCTGCACCAACACAAGTGCGAAAAGTGGTTTTTCAACACTATCACAAGTGCAAAAAGTGTTTTTTCCACACTAATACAAGTGCAAAAGTGGTTTCCTGCACCAACACAAGTGCGAAAAGTGGTTTTT
This sequence comes from Myxine glutinosa, assembly GCF_964187855.1. Lineage (NCBI taxonomy): Eukaryota > Metazoa > Chordata > Myxini > Myxiniformes > Myxinidae > Myxine > Myxine glutinosa. The sequence continues at coordinate 98,080 of NW_027617167.1, read as the reverse complement.
CAACACTAACACAAGTGCGAAAAGTGGTTTTTCAACACTATCACAAGTGCAAAAAGTGTTTTTTCCACACTAATACAAGTGCAAAAGTGGTTTCCTGCACCAACCCAAGTGGGAAAAGTGGATTTTCAACACTAACACAAGTGCGAAAAGTGGGTTTTCAACACTAACACAAGTGCGAAAATTGGATTTTCAACACTAACACAAGTGCGAAAAGTGGTTTTCACACACTAATACAAGTGCAAAAGTGGTTTCCTGCACCAACACAGGTGCGAAAAGTGGTTTTTCAACACTAACACAAATGCGAAAAGTGGTTTTTCAACACTATCACAAGTGCAAAAAGTGTTTTTTCCACACTAATACAAGTGCAAAAGTGGTTTCCTGCACCAACACAAGTGCGAAAAGTGGTTTTTCAACACTAACACAAGTGCGAAAAGTGGTTTTTCAACACTATCACAAGTGCAAAAGTGGTTTCCTGCACCAACACAAGTGCAAAAAGTGGTTTTTCAACACTAACACAAGTGCGAAAAGTGGTTTTTCAACACTATCACAAGTGCAAAAAGTGTTTTTTCCACACTAATACAAGTGCAAAAGTGGTTTCCTGCACTAACACAAGTGCGAAAAGTGGTTTTTCAACACTAACACAAGTGTGAAAAGTGGTTTTTCAACACTATCACAAGTGCAAAAAGTGTTTTTTCCACACTAATACAAGTGCAAAAGTGGTTTCCTGCACCAACACAAGTGCGAAAAGTGGATTTTCAACACTAACACAAGTGCGAAAAGTGGGTTTTCAACACTAACACAAGTGCGAAAAGTGGTTTCCTTCACTAACACAAGTGCGAAAAGTGGTTTTTCAACACTAACACAAGTGCGAAAAGTGGGTTTTCAACAATAACACAAGTGCGAAAAGTGGTTTTTCCACACTAATACAAGTGCAAAAGTGGTTTCCTGCACCAACACAAGTGTGAAAAGTGGTTTTTCAACACTAACACAAGTGCGAAAAGTGGTTTTTCAACACTATCACAAGTGCAAAAAGTGTTTTTTCCACACTAATACAAGTGCAAAAGTGGTTTCCTGCACCAACACAAGTGCGAAAAGTGGTTTTTCAACACTAACACAAGTGCGAAAAGTGGTTTTTCAACACTATCACAAGTGCAAAAAGTGTTTTTTCCACACTAATACAAGTGCAAAAGTGGTTTCCTGCACCAACCCAAGTGGGAAAAGTGGATTTTCAACACTAACACAAGTTCGAAAAGTGGGTTTTCAACACTAACACAAGTGCGAAAATTGGTTTTTCAACACTAACACAAGTGCGAAAAGTGGTTTTTCCACACTAATACAAGTGCAAAAGTGGTTTCCTGCACTAACACAAGTGCGAAAAGTGGTTTTTCAACACTAACACAAGTGCGAAAAGTGGTTTTTCAACACTAACACAAGTGCGAAAAGTGGTTTTTCCACACTAATACAAGTGCAAAAGTGGTTTCCTGCACCAACACAGGTGTGAAAAGTGATTTTTCAACACTAACACAAGTGCGAAAAGTGGTTTTTCAACACTATCACAAGTGCAAAAAGTGTTTTTTCCACACTAATACAAGTGCAAAAGTGGTTTCCTGCACAAACACAAGTGTGAAAAGTGGTTTTTCAACACTAACACAGTTGCGAAAAGTGGTTTTTCCACACTAATACAAGTGCAAAAGTGGTTTCCTGCACAAACACAAGTGTGAAAAGTGGTTTTTCAACACTAACACAAGTGCGAAAAGTGGTTTTTCAACACTATCACAAGTGCAAAAAGTGTTTTTTCCACACTAATACAAGTGCAAAGGTGGTTTCCTGCACCAACACAAGTGCAAAAAGTGGTTTTTCAACACTAACACAAGTGCGAAAAGTGGTTTTTCAACACTATCACAAGTGCAAAAAGTGTTTTTTCCACACTAATACAAGTGCAAAAGTGGTTTCCTGCACCAACACAAGTGGGAAAAGTGGATTTTCAACACTAACACAAGTGCGAAAAGTGGGTTTTCAACACTAACACAAGTGCGAAAAGTGGTTTTTCAACACTATCACAAGTGCAAAAGTGGTTTCCTGCACCAACACAAGTGCGAAAAGTGGTTTTTCAACACTAACACAAGTGCGAAAAGTGGTTTTTCAACACTATCACAAGTGCAAAAAGTGTTTTTTCCACACTAATACAAGTGCAAAAGTGGTTTCCTGCACTAACACAAGTGCGAAAAGTGGTTTTTCAACACTAACACAAGTGCGAAAAGTGGTTTTTCAACACTATCACAAGTGCAAAAAGTGTTTTTTTCACACTAATACAAGTGCAAAAGTGGTTTCCTGCACCAACACAAGTGAGAAAAGTGGATTTTCAACACTAACACAAGTGCGAAAAGTGGGTTTTCAACACTAACACAAGGGTGAAAAGTGGTTTCCTTCACTAACACAAGTGCGAAAAGTGGTTTTTCAACACTAACACAAGTGCGAAAAGTGGGTTTTCAACACTAACACAAGTGCGAAAAGTGGTTTTTCCACACTAATACAAGTGCAAAAGTCGTTTCCTGCACCAACACAAGTGCGAAAAGTGGTTTTTCAACACTATCATAAGTGCAAAAAGTGTTTTTTCCACACTAATACAAGTGCAAAAGTGGTTTCCTGCACCAACACAAGTGCGAAAAGTGGTTTTTCAACACTAACACAAGTGCGAAAAGTGGTTTTTCAACACTATCACAAGTGCAAAAAGTGGTTTTCCCACACTAATACAAGTGCAAAAGTGGTTTCCTGCACCAACCCAAGTGGGAAAAGTGGATTTTCAACACTAACACAAGTGCGAAAAGTGGGTTTTCAACACTAACACAAGTGCGAAAATTGGTTTTTCAACACTAACACAAGTGCGAAAAGTGGTTTTCCCACACTAATACAAGTGCAAAAGTGGTTTCCTGCACCAACACAGGTGCGAAAAGTGGTTTTTCAACACTAACACAAGTGCGAAAAGTGGTTTTTCAACACTATCACAAGTGCAAAAAGTGTTTTTTCCACACTAATACAAGTGCAAAAGTGGTTTCCTGCACCAACACAAGTGCGAAAAGTGGTTTTTCAACACTAACACAAGTGCGAAAAGTGGTTTTTCAACACTATCACAAGTGCAAAAGTGGTTTCCTGCACCAACACAAGTGCGAAAAGTGGTTTTTCAACACTAACACAAGTGCGAAAAGTGGTTTTTCAACACTATCACAAGTGCAAAAAGTGTTTTTTCCACACTAATACAAGTGCAAAAGTGGTTTCCTGCACTAACACAAGTGCGAAAAGTGGTTTTTCAACACTAACACAAGTGCGAAAAGTGGTTTTTCAACACTATCACAAGTGCAAAAAGTGTTTTTTCCACACTAATACAAGTGCAAAAGTGGTTTCCTGCACCAACACAAGTGCGAAAAGTGGATTTTCAACACTAACACAAGTGCGAAAAGTGGGTTTTCAACACTAACACAAGTGCGAAAAGTGGTTTCCTTCACTAACACAAGTGCGAAAAGTGGTTTTTCAACACTAACACAAGTGCGAAAAGTGGGTTTTCAACAATAACACAAGTGCGAAAAGTGGTTTTTCCACACTAATACAAGTGCAAAAGTGGTTTCCTGCACCAACACAAGTGTGAAAAGTGGTTTTTCAACACTAACCAAGTGCGAAAAGTGGTTTTTCAACACTATCACAAGTGCAAAAAGTGGTTTTCCCACACTAATACAAGTGCAAAAGTGGTTTCCTGCACCAACCCAAGTGGGAAAAGTGGATTTTCAACACTAACACAAGTGCGAAAAGTGGGTTTTCTACACTAACACAAGTGCGAAAATTGGTTTTTCAACACTAACACAAGTGCGAAAAGTGGTTTTCCCACACTAATACAAGTGCAAAAGTGGTTTCCTGCACCAACACAGGTGCGAAAAGTGGTTTTTCAACACTAACACAAGTGCGAAAAGTGGTTTTTCAACACTATCACAAGTGCAAAAAGTGTTTTTTCCACACTAATACAAGTGCAAAAGTGGTTTCCTGCACCAACACAAGTGGGAAAAGTGGTTTTTCAACACTAACACAAGTGTGAAAAGTGGTTTTTCAACACTATCACAAGTGCAAAAGTGGTTTCCTGCACCAACACAAGTGCGAAAAGTGGTTTTTCATCACTAACACAAGTGCGAAAAGTGGTTTTTCAACACTATCACAAGTGCAAAAAGTGTTTTTTCCACACTAATACAAGTGCAAAAGTGGTTTCCTGCACTAACACAAGTGCGAAAAGTGGTTTTTCAACACTAACACAAGTGCGAAAAGTGGTTTTTCAACACTAACACAAGTGCGAAAATTGGTTTTTCAACACTAACACAAGTGCGAAAAGTGGTTTTCCCACACTAATACAAGTGCAAAAGTGGTTTCCTGCACCAACACAGGTGCGAAAAGTGGTTTTTCAACACTAACACAAGTGCGAAAAGTGGTTTTTCAACACTATCACAAGTGCAAAAAGTGTTTTTTCCACACTAATACAAGTGCAAAAGTGGTTTCCTGCACCAACACAAGTGCGAAAAGTGGTTTTTCAACACTAACACAAGTGCGAAAAGTGGTTTTTCAACACTATCACAAGTGCAAAAGTGGTTTCCTGCACCAACACAAGTGCGAAAAGTGGTTTTTCAACACTAACACAAGTGCGAAAAGTGGTTTTTCAACACTATCACAAGTGCAAAAAGTGTTTTTTCCACACTAATACAAGTGCAAAAGTGGTTTCCTGCACTAACACAAGTGCGAAAAGTGGTTTTTCAACACTAACACAAGTGCGAAAAGTGGTTTTTCAACAATATCACAAGTGCAAAAAGTGTTTTTTCCACACTAATACAAGTGCAAAAGTGGTTTCCTGCACCAACACAAGTGCGAAAAGTGGATTTTCAACACTAACACAAGTGCGAAAAGTGGGTTTTCAACACTAACACAAGTGCGAAAAGTGGTTTCCTTCACTAACACAAGTGCGTAAAGTGGTTTTTCAACACTAACACAAGTGCGAAAAGTGGGTTTTCAACAATAACACAAGTGCGAAAAGTGGTTTTTCCACACTAATACAAGTGCAAAAGTGGTTTCCTGCACCAACACAAGTGTGAAAAGTGGTTTTTCAACACTAACACAAGTGCGAAAAGTGGTTTTTCAACACTATCACAAGTGCAAAAAGTGTTTTTTCCACACTAATACAAGTGCAAAAGTGGTTTCCTGCACCAACACAAGTGCGAAAAGTGGTTTTTCAACACTAACACAAGTGCGAAAAGTGGTTTTTCAACACTATCACAAGTGCAAAAAGTGTTTTTTCCACACTAATACAAGTGCAAAAGTGGTTTCCTGCACCAACCCAAGTGGGAAAAGTGGACTTTCAACACTAACACAAGTGCGAAAAGTGGGTTTTCAACACTAACACAAGTGCGAAAATTGGTTTTTCAACACTAACAAAAGTGCGAAAAGTGGTTTTTCCACACTAATACAAGTGCAAAAAGTGTTTTTTCCACACTAATACAAGTGCAAAAGTGGTTTCCTGCACCAACACAAGTGCGAAAAGTGGTTTTTCAACACTAACACAAGTGCGAAAAGTGGTTTTTCAACACTAACACAAGTGCGAAAATTGGTATTTCAACACTATCACAAGTGCGAAAAGTGGTTTTTCAACACTATCACAAGTGCAAAAAGTGATTTTTCCACAGTAATACAAGTGCAAAAGTGGTTTCCTGTACCAACACAAGTGGGAAAAGTGGTTTTTCAACACTAACACAAGTGCGAAAAGTGGGTTTTCAACACTAACACAAGTGCGAAAAGTGGTTTTTCCACACTAATACAAGTGCAAAAGTGGTTTCCTGCACCAACACAGGTGCGAAAAGTGGTTTTTCAACACTAACACAAGTGCGAAAAGTGGTTTTTCAACACTATCACAAGTGCGAAAAGTGGTTTTTCAACACTATCACAAGTGCAAAAGTGGTTTCCTGCACCAACACAAGTGCGAAAAGTGGTTTTTCAACACTATCACAAGTGCAAAAAGTGTTTTTTCCACACTAATACAAGTGCAAAAGTGGTTTCCTGCACCAACACAAGTGCGAAAAGTGATTTTTCCACAGTAATACAAGTGCAAAAGTGGTTTCCTGTACCAACACAAGTGGGAAAAGTGGTTTTTCAACACTAACACAAGTGCGAAAAGTGGGTTTTCAACACTAACACAAGTGCGAAAAGTGGTTTTTCCACACTAATACAAGTGCAAAAGTGGTTTCCTGCACCAACACAAGTGCGAAAAGTGGTTTTTCAACACTATCACAAGTGCAAAAAGTGTTTTTTCCACACTAATACAAGTGCAAAAGTGGTTTCCTGCACCAACACAAGTGCGAAAAGTGGTTTTTCAACACTAACACAAGTGCGAAAAGTGGTTTTTCAACACTATCACAAGTGCAAAAAGTGTTTTTTCCACACTAATACAAGTGCAAAAGTGGTTTCCTGCACCAACCCAAGTGGGAAAAGTGGATTTTCAACACTAACACAAGTGCGAAAAGTGGGTTTTCAACACTAACACAAGTGCGAAAATTGGATTTTCAACACTAACACAAGTGCGAAAAGTGGTTTTCACACACTAATACAAGTGCAAAAGTGGTTTCCTGCACCAACACAGGTGCGAAAAGTGGTTTTTCAACACTAACACAAATGCGAAAAGTGGTTTTTCAACACTATCACAAGTGCAAAAAGTGTTTTTTCCACACTAATACAAGTGCAAAAGTGGTTTCCTGCACCAACACAAGTGCGAAAAGTGGTTTTTCAACACTAACACAAGTGCGAAAAGTGGTTTTTCAACACTATCACAAGTGCAAAAGTGGTTTCCTGCACCAACACAAGTGCAAAAAGTGGTTTTTCAACACTAACACAAGTGCGAAAAGTGGTTTTTCAACACTATCACAAGTGCAAAAAGTGTTTTTTCCACACTAATACAAGTGCAAAAGTGGTTTCCTGCACTAACACAAGTGCGAAAAGTGGTTTTTCAACACTAACACAAGTGTGAAAAGTGGTTTTTCAACACTATCACAAGTGCAAAAAGTGTTTTTTCCACACTAATACAAGTGCAAAAGTGGTTTCCTGCACCAACACAAGTGCGAAAAGTGGATTTTCAACACTAACACAAGTGCGAAAAGTGGGTTTTCAACACTAACACAAGTGCGAAAAGTGGTTTCCTTCACTAACACAAGTGCGAAAAGTGGTTTTTCAACACTAACACAAGTGCGAAAAGTGGGTTTTCAACAATAACACAAGTGCGAAAAGTGGTTTTTCCACACTAATACAAGTGCAAAAGTGGTTTCCTGCACCAACACAAGTGTGAAAAGTGGTTTTTCAACACTAACACAAGTGCGAAAAGTGGTTTTTCAACACTATCACAAGTGCAAAAAGTGTTTTTTCCACACTAATACAAGTGCAAAAGTGGTTTCCTGCACCAACACAAGTGCGAAAAGTGGTTTTTCAACACTAACACAAGTGCGAAAAGTGGTTTTTCAACACTATCACAAGTGCAAAAAGTGTTTTTTCCACACTAATACAAGTGCAAAAGTGGTTTCCTGCACCAACCCAAGTGGGAAAAGTGGATTTTCAACACTAACACAAGTTCGAAAAGTGGGTTTTCAACACTAACACAAGTGCGAAAATTGGTTTTTCAACACTAACACAAGTGCGAAAAGTGGTTTTCCCACACTAATACAAGTGCAAAAGTGGTTTCCTGCACCAACACAGGTGCGAAAAGTGGTTTTTCAACACTAACACAAGTGCGAAAAGTGGTTTTTCAACACTATCACAAGTGCAAAAAGTGTTTTTTCCACACTAATACAAGTGCAAAAGTGGTTTCCTGCACCAACACAAGTGCGAAAAGTGGTTTTTCAACACTAACACAAGTGTGAAAAGTGGTTTTTCAACACTATCACAAGTGCAAAAGTGGTTTCCTGCACCAACACAAGTGCGAAAAGTGGTTTTTCAACACTAACACAAGTGCGAAAAGTGGTTTTTCAACACTATCACAAGTGCAAAAAGTGTTTTTTCCACACTAATACAAGTGCAAAAGTGGTTTCCTGCACTAACACAAGTGCGAAAAGTGGTTTTTCAACACTAACACAAGTGCGAAAAGTGGTTTTTCAACACTAACACAAGTGCGAAAATTGGTTTTTCAACACTAACACAAGTGCGAAAAGTGGTTTTCCCACACTAATACAAGTGCAAAAGTGGTTTCCTGCACCAACACAGGTGCGAAAAGTGGTTTTTCAACACTAACACAAGTGCGAAAAGTGGTTTTTCAACACTATCACAAGTGCAAAAAGTGTTTTTTCCACACTAATACAAGTGCAAAAGTGGTTTCCTGCACCAACACAAGTGCGAAAAGTGGTTTTTCAACACTAACACAAGTGCGAAAAGTGGTTTTTCAACACTATCACAAGTGCAAAAGTGGTTTCCTGCACCAACACAAGTGCGAAAAGTGGTTTTTCAACACTAACACAAGTGCGAAAAGTGGTTTTTCAACACTATCACAAGTGCAAAAAGTGTTTTTTCCACACTAATACAAGTGCAAAAGTGGTTTCCTGCACTAACACAAGTGCGAAAAGTGGTTTTTCAACACTAACACAAGTGCGAAAAGTGGTTTTTCAACAATATCACAAGTGCAAAAAGTGTTTTTTCCACACTAATACAAGTGCAAAAGTGGTTTCCTGCACCAACACAAGTGCGAAAAGTGGATTTTCAACACTAACACAAGTGCGAAAAGTGGGTTTTCAACACTAACACAAGTGCGAAAAGTGGTTTCCTTCACTAACACAAGTGCGTAAAGTGGTTTTTCAACACTAACACAAGTGCGAAAAGTGGGTTTTCAACAATAACACAAGTGCGAAAAGTGGTTTTTCCACACTAATACAAGTGCAAAAGTGGTTTCCTGCACCAACACAAGTGTGAAAAGTGGTTTTTCAACACTAACACAAGTGCGAAAAGTGGTTTTTCAACACTATCACAAGTGCAAAAAGTGTTTTTTCCACACTAATACAAGTGCAAAAGTGGTTTCCTGCACCAACACAAGTGCGAAAAGTGGTTTTTCAACACTAACACAAGTGCGAAAAGTGGTTTTTCAACACTATCACAAGTGCAAAAAGTGTTTTTTCCACACTAATACAAGTGCAAAAGTGGTTTCCTGCACCAACCCAAGTGGGAAAAGTGGACTTTCAACACTAACACAAGTGCGAAAAGTGGGTTTTCCACACTAATACAAGTGCAAAAGTGGTTTCCTGCACCAACACAGGTGCGAAAAGTGGTTTTTCAACACTAACACAAGTGCGAAAAGTGGTTTTTCAACACTATCACAAGTGCGAAAAGTGGTTTTTCAACACTATCACAAGTGCAAAAGTGGTTTCCTGCACCAACACAAGTGCGAAAAGTGGTTTTTCAACACTATCACAAGTGCAAAAAGTGTTTTTTCCACACTAATACAAGTGCAAAAGTGGTTTCCTGCACCAACACAAGTGCGAAAAGTGATTTTTCCACAGTAATACAAGTGCAAAAGTGGTTTCCTGTACCAACACAAGTGGGAAAAGTGGTTTTTCAACACTAACACAAGTGCGAAAAGTGGGTTTTCAACACTAACACAAGTGCGAAAAGTGGTTTTTCCACACTAATACAAGTGCAAAAGTGGTTTCCTGCACCAACACAAGTGCGAAAAGTGGTTTTTCAACACTATCACAAGTGCAAAAAGTGTTTTTTCCACACTAATACAAGTGCAAAAGTGGTTTCCTGCACCAACACAAGTGCGAAAAGTGGTTTTTCAACACTAACACAAGTGCGAAAAGTGGTTTTTCAACACTATCACAAGTGCAAAAAGTGTTTTTTCCACACTAATACAAGTGCAAAAGTGGTTTCCTGCACCAACCCAAGTGGGAAAAGTGGATTTTCAACACTAACACAAGTGCGAAAAGTGGGTTTTCAACACTAACACAAGTGCGAAAATTGGATTTTCAACACTAACACAAGTGCGAAAAGTGGTTTTCACACACTAATACAAGTGCAAAAGTGGTTTCCTGCACCAACACAGGTGCGAAAAGTGGTTTTTCAACACTAACACAAATGCGAAAAGTGGTTTTTCAACACTATCACAAGTGCAAAAAGTGTTTTTTCCACACTAATACAAGTGCAAAAGTGGTTTCCTGCACCAACACAAGTGCGAAAAGTGGTTTTTCAACACTAACACAAGTGCGAAAAGTGGTTTTTCAACACTATCACAAGTGCAAAAGTGGTTTCCTGCACCAACACAAGTGCAAAAAGTGGTTTTTCAACACTAACACAAGTGCGAAAAGTGGTTTTTCAACACTATCACAAGTGCAAAAAGTGTTTTTTCCACACTAATACAAGTGCAAAAGTGGTTTCCTGCACTAACACAAGTGCGAAAAGTGGTTTTTCAACACTAACACAAGTGTGAAAAGTGGTTTTTCAACACTATCACAAGTGCAAAAAGTGTTTTTTCCACACTAATACAAGTGCAAAAGTGGTTTCCTGCACCAACACAAGTGCGAAAAGTGGATTTTCAACACTAACACAAGTGCGAAAAGTGGGTTTTCAACACTAACACAAGTGCGAAAAGTGGTTTCCTTCACTAACACAAGTGCGAAAAGTGGTTTTTCAACACTAACACAAGTGCGAAAAGTGGGTTTTCAACAATAACACAAGTGCGAAAAGTGGTTTTTCCACACTAATACAAGTGCAAAAGTGGTTTCCTGCACCAACACAAGTGTGAAAAGTGGTTTTTCAACACTAACACAAGTGCGAAAAGTGGTTTTTCAACACTATCACAAGTGCAAAAAGTGTTTTTTCCACACTAATACAAGTGCAAAAGTGGTTTCCTGCACCAACACAAGTGCGAAAAGTGGTTTTTCAACACTAACACAAGTGCGAAAAGTGGTTTTTCAACACTATCACAAGTGCAAAAAGTGTTTTTTCCACACTAATACAAGTGCAAAAGTGGTTTCCTGCACCAACCCAAGTGGGAAAAGTGGATTTTCAACACTAACACAAGTTCGAAAAGTGGGTTTTCAACACTAACACAAGTGCGAAAATTGGTTTTTCAACACTAACACAAGTGCGAAAAGTGGTTTTTCCACACTAATACAAGTGCAAAAGTGGTTTCCTGCACTAACACAAGTGCGAAAAGTGGTTTTTCAACACTAACACAAGTGCGAAAAGTGGTTTTTCAACACTAACACAAGTGCGAAAAGTGGTTTTTCCACACTAATACAAGTGCAAAAGTGGTTTCCTGCACCAACACAGGTGTGAAAAGTGATTTTTCAACACTAACACAAGTGCGAAAAGTGGTTTTTCAACACTATCACAAGTGCAAAAAGTGTTTTTTCCACACTAATACAAGTGCAAAAGTGGTTTCCTGCACAAACACAAGTGTGAAAAGTGGTTTTTCAACACTAACACAGTTGCGAAAAGTGGTTTTTCCACACTAATACAAGTGCAAAAGTGGTTTCCTGCACAAACACAAGTGTGAAAAGTGGTTTTTCAACACTAACACAAGTGCGAAAAGTGGTTTTTCAACACTATCACAAGTGCAAAAAGTGTTTTTTCCACACTAATACAAGTGCAAAGGTGGTTTCCTGCACCAACACAAGTGCAAAAAGTGGTTTTTCAACACTAACACAAGTGCGAAAAGTGGTTTTTCAACACTATCACAAGTGCAAAAAGTGTTTTTTCCACACTAATACAAGTGCAAAAGTGGTTTCCTGCACCAACACAAGTGGGAAAAGTGGATTTTCAACACTAACACAAGTGCGAAAAGTGGGTTTTCAACACTAACACAAGTGCGAAAAGTGGTTTTTCAACACTATCACAAGTGCAAAAGTGGTTTCCTGCACCAACACAAGTGCGAAAAGTGGTTTTTCAACACTAACACAAGTGCGAAAAGTGGTTTTTCAACACTATCACAAGTGCAAAAAGTGTTTTTTCCACACTAATACAAGTGCAAAAGTGGTTTCCTGCACTAACACAAGTGCGAAAAGTGGTTTTTCAACACTAACACAAGTGCGAAAAGTGGTTTTTCAACACTATCACAAGTGCAAAAAGTGTTTTTTTCACACTAATACAAGTGCAAAAGTGGTTTCCTGCACCAACACAAGTGAGAAAAGTGGATTTTCAACACTAACACAAGTGCGAAAAGTGGGTTTTCAACACTAACACAAGGGTGAAAAGTGGTTTCCTTCACTAACACAAGTGCGAAAAGTGGTTTTTCAACACTAACACAAGTGCGAAAAGTGGGTTTTCAACACTAACACAAGTGCGAAAAGTGGTTTTTCCACACTAATACAAGTGCAAAAGTCGTTTCCTGCACCAACACAAGTGCGAAAAGTGGTTTTTCAACACTATCATAAGTGCAAAAAGTGTTTTTTCCACACTAATACAAGTGCAAAAGTGGTTTCCTGCACCAACACAAGTGCGAAAAGTGGTTTTTCAACACTAACACAAGTGCGAAAAGTGGTTTTTCAACACTATCACAAGTGCAAAAAGTGGTTTTCCCACACTAATACAAGTGCAAAAGTGGTTTCCTGCACCAACCCAAGTGGGAAAAGTGGATTTTCAACACTAACACAAGTGCGAAAAGTGGGTTTTCCACACTAACACAAGTGCGAAAATTGGTTTTTCAACACTAACACAAGTGCGAAAAGTGGTTTTCCCACACTAATACAAGTGCAAAAGTGGTTTCCTGCACCAACACAGGTGCGAAAAGTGGTTTTTCAACACTAACACAAGTGCGAAAAGTGGTTTTTCAACACTATCACAAGTGCAAAAAGTGTTTTTTCCACACTAATACAAGTGCAAAAGTGGTTTCCTGCACCAACACAAGTGCGAAAAGTGGTTTTTCAACACTAACACAAGTGCGAAAAGTGGTTTTTCAACACTATCACAAGTGCAAAAGTGGTTTCCTGCACCAACACAAGTGCGAAAAGTGGTTTTTCAACACTAACACAAGTGCGAAAAGTGGTTTTTCAACACTATCACAAGTGCAAAAAGTGTTTTTTCCACACTAATACAAGTGCAAAAGTGGTTTCCTGCACTAACACAAGTGCGAAAAGTGGTTTTTCAACACTAACACAAGTGCGAAAAGTGGTTTTTCAACACTATCACAAGTGCAAAAAGTGTTTTTTCCACACTAATACAAGTGCAAAAGTGGTTTCCTGCACCAACACAAGTGCGAAAAGTGGATTTTCAACACTAACACAAGTGCGAAAAGTGGGTTTTCAACACTAACACAAGTGCGAAAAGTGGTTTCCTTCACTAACACAAGTGCGAAAAGTGGTTTTTCAACACTAACACAAGTGCGAAAAGTGGGTTTTCAACAATAACACAAGTGCGAAAAGTGGTTTTTCCACACTAATACAAGTGCAAAAGTGGTTTCCTGCACCAACACAAGTGTGAAAAGTGGTTTTTCAACACTAACCAAGTGCGAAAAGTGGTTTTTCAACACTATCACAAGTGCAAAAAGTGGTTTTCCCACACTAATACAAGTGCAAAAGTGGTTTCCTGCACCAACCCAAGTGGGAAAAGTGGATTTTCAACACTAACACAAGTGCGAAAAGTGGGTTTTCTACACTAACACAAGTGCGAAAATTGGTTTTTCAACACTAACACAAGTGCGAAAAGTGGTTTTCCCACACTAATACAAGTGCAAAAGTGGTTTCCTGCACCAACACAGGTGCGAAAAGTGGTTTTTCAACACTAACACAAGTGCGAAAAGTGGTTTTTCAACACTATCACAAGTGCAAAAAGTGTTTTTTCCACACTAATACAAGTGCAAAAGTGGTTTCCTGCACCAACACAAGTGCGAAAAGTGGTTTTTCAACACTAACACAAGTGTGAAAAGTGGTTTTTCAACACTATCACAAGTGCAAAAGTGGTTTCCTGCACCAACACAAGTGCGAAAAGTGGTTTTTCAACACTAACACAAGTGCGAAAAGTGGTTTTTCAACACTATCACAAGTGCAAAAAGTGTTTTTTCCACACTAATACAAGTGCAAAAGTGGTTTCCTGCACTAACACAAGTGCGAAAAGTGGTTTTTCAACACTAACACAAGTGCGAAAAGTGGTTTTTCAACACTAACACAAGTGCGAAAAGTGGTTTTTCAACACTATCACAAGTGCAAAAAGTGGTTTTCCCACACTAATACAAGTGCAAAAGTGGTTTCCTGCACCAACCCAAGTGGGAAAAGTGGATTTTCAACACTAACACAAGTGCGAAAAGTGGGTTTTCCACACTAACACAAGTGCGAAAATTGGTTTTTCAACACTAACACAAGTGCGAAAAGTGGTTTTCCCACACTAATACAAGTGCAAAAGTGGTTTCCTGCACCAACACAGGTGCGAAAAGTGGTTTTTCAACACTAACACAAGTGCGAAAAGTGGTTTTTCAACACTATCACAAGTGCAAAAAGTGTTTTTTCCACACTAATACAAGTGCAAAAGTGGTTTCCTGCACCAACACAAGTGCGAAAAGTGGTTTTTCAACACTAACACAAGTGCGAAAAGTGGTTTTTCAACACTATCACAAGTGCAAAAGTGGTTTCCTGCACCAACACAAGTGCGAAAAGTGGTTTTTCAACACTAACACAAGTGCGAAAAGTGGTTTTTCAACACTATCACAAGTGCAAAAAGTGTTTTTTCCACACTAATACAAGTGCAAAAGTGGTTTCCTGCACTAACACAAGTGCGAAAAGTGGTTTTTCAACACTAACACAAGTGCGAAAAGTGGTTTTTCAACACTATCACAAGTGCAAAAAGTGTTTTTTCCACACTAATACAAGTGCAAAAGTGGTTTCCTGCACCAACACAAGTGCGAAAAGTGGATTTTCAACACTAACACAAGTGCGAAAAGTGGGTTTTCAACACTACCACAAGTGCGAAAAGTGGTTTCCTTCACTAACACAAGTGCGAAAAGTGGTTTTTCAACACTAACACAAGTGCGAAAAGTGGGTTTTCAACAATAACACAAGTGCGAAAAGTGGTTTTTCCACACTAATACAAGTGCAAAAGTGGTTTCCTGCACCAACACAAGTGTGAAAAGTGGTTTTTCAACACTAACCAAGTGCGAAAAGTGGTTTTTCAACACTATCACAAGTGCAAAAAGTGGTTTTCCCACACTAATACAAGTGCAAAAGTGGTTTCCTGCACCAACCCAAGTGGGAAAAGTGGATTTTCAACACTAACACAAGTGCGAAAAGTGGGTTTTCTACACTAACACAAGTGCGAAAATTGGTTTTTCAACACTAACACAAGTGCGAAAAGTGGTTTTCCCACACTAATACAAGTGCAAAAGTGGTTTCCTGCACCAACACAGGTGCGAAAAGTGGTTTTTCAACACTAACACAAGTGCGAAAAGTGGTTTTTCAACACTATCACAAGTGCAAAAAGTGTTTTTTCCACACTAATACAAGTGCAAAAGTGGTTTCCTGCACCAACACAAGTGCGAAAAGTGGTTTTTCAACACTAACACAAGTGTGAAAAGTGGTTTTTCAACACTATCACAAGTGCAAAAGTGGTTTCCTGCACCAACACAAGTGCGAAAAGTGGTTTTTCAACACTAACACAAGTGCGAAAAGTGGTTTTTCAACACTATCACAAGTGCAAAAAGTGTTTTTTCCACACTAATACAAGTGCAAAAGTGGTTTCCTGCACTAACACAAGTGCGAAAAGTGGTTTTTCAACACTAACACAAGTGCGAAAAGTGGTTTTTCAACACTAACACAAGTGCGAAAATTGGTTTTTCAACACTAACACAAGTGCGAAAAGTGGTTTTCCCACACTAATACAAGTGCAAAAGTGGTTTCCTGCACCAACACAGGTGCGAAAAGTGGTTTTTCAACACTAACACAAGTGCGAAAAGTGGTTTTTCAACACTATCACAAGTGCAAAAAGTGTTTTTTCCACACTAATACAAGTGCAAAAGTGGTTTCCTGCACCAACACAAGTGCGAAAAGTGGTTTTTCAACACTAACACAAGTGCGAAAAGTGGTTTTTCAACACTATCACAAGTGCAAAAGTGGTTTCCTGCACCAACACAAGTGCGAAAAGTGGTTTTTCAACACTAACACAAGTGCGAAAAGTGGTTTTTCAACACTATCACAAGTGCAAAAAGTGTTTTTTCCACACTAATACAAGTGCAAAAGTGGTTTCCTGCACTAACACAAGTGCGAAAAGTGGTTTTTCAACACTAACACAAGTGCGAAAAGTGGTTTTTCAACAATATCACAAGTGCAAAAAGTGTTTTTTCCACACTAATACAAGTGCAAAAGTGGTTTCCTGCACCAACACAAGTGCGAAAAGTGGATTTTCAACACTAACACAAGTGCGAAAAGTGGGTTTTCAACACTAACACAAGTGCGAAAAGTGGTTTCCTTCACTAACACAAGTGCGTAAAGTGGTTTTTCAACACTAACACAAGTGCGAAAAGTGGGTTTTCAACAATAACACAAGTGCGAAAAGTGGTTTTTCCACACTAATACAAGTGCAAAAGTGGTTTCCTGCACCAACACAAGTGTGAAAAGTGGTTTTTCAACACTAACACAAGTGCGAAAAGTGGTTTTTCAACACTATCACAAGTGCAAAAAGTGTTTTTTCCACACTAATACAAGTGCAAAAGTGGTTTCCTGCACCAACACAAGTGCGAAAAGTGGTTTTTCAACACTAACACAAGTGCGAAAAGTGGTTTTTCAACACTATCACAAGTGCAAAAAGTGTTTTTTCCACACTAATACAAGTGCAAAAGTGGTTTCCTGCACCAACCCAAGTGGGAAAAGTGGACTTTCAACACTAACACAAGTGCGAAAAGTGGGTTTTCAACACTAACACAAGTGCGAAAATTGGTTTTTCAACACTAACAAAAGTGCGAAAAGTGGTTTTTCCACACTAATACAAGTGCAAAAAGTGTTTTTTCCACACTAATACAAGTGCAAAAGTGGTTTCCTGCACCAACACAAGTGCGAAAAGTGGTTTTTCAACACTAACACAAGTGCGAAAAGTGGTTTTTCAACACTAACACAAGTGCGAAAATTGGTTTTTCAACACTATCACAAGTGCGAAAAGTGGTTTTTCAACACTATCACAAGTGCAAAAAGTGGTTTCCTGTACCAACACAAGTGGGAAAAGTGGTTTTTCAACACTAACACAAGTGCGAAAAGTGGGTTTTCAACACTAACACAAGTGCGAAAAGTGGTTTTTCCACACTAATACAAGTGCAAAAGTGGTTTCCTGCACCAACACAGGTGCGAAAAGTGGTTTTTCAACACTAACACAAGTGCGAAAAGTGGTTTTTCAACACTATCACAAGTGCGAAAAGTGGTTTTTCAACACTATCACAAGTGCAAAAGTGGTTTCCTGCACCAACACAAGTGCGAAAAGTGGTTTTTCAACACTATCACAAGTGCAAAAAGTGTTTTTTCCACACTAATACAAGTGCAAAAGTGGTTTCCTGCACCAACACAAGTGCGAAAAGTGATTTTTCCACAGTAATACAAGTGCAAAAGTGGTTTCCTGTACCAACACAAGTGGGAAAAGTGGTTTTTCAACACTAACACAAGTGCGAAAAGTGGGTTTTCAACACTAACACAAGTGCGAAAAGTGGTTTTTCCACACTAATACAAGTGCAAAAGTGGTTTCCTGCACCAACACAAGTGCGAAAAGTGGTTTTTCAACACTATCACAAGTGCAAAAAGTGTTTTTTCCACACTAATACAAGTGCAAAAGTGGTTTCCTGCACCAACACAAGTGCGAAAAGTGGTTTTTCAACACTAACACAAGTGCGAAAAGTGGTTTTTCAACACTATCACAAGTGCAAAAAGTGTTTTTTCCACACTAATACAAGTGCAAAAGTGGTTTCCTGCACCAACCCAAGTGGGAAAAGTGGATTTTCAACACTAACACAAGTGCGAAAAGTGGGTTTTCAACACTAACACAAGTGCGAAAATTGGATTTTCAACACTAACACAAGTGCGAAAAGTGGTTTTCACACACTCATACAAGTGCAAAAGTGGTTTCCTGCACCAACACAGGTGCGAAAAGTGGTTTTTCAACACTAACACAAATGCGAAAAGTGGTTTTTCAACACTATCACAAGTGCAAAAAGTGTTTTTTCCACACTAATACAAGTGCAAAAGTGGTTTCCTGCACCAACACAAGTGCGAAAAGTGGTTTTTCAACACTAACACAAGTGCGAAAAGTGGTTTTTCAACACTATCACAAGTGCAAAAGTGGTTTCCTGCACCAACACAAGTGCAAAAAGTGGTTTTTCAACACTAACACAAGTGCGAAAAGTGGTTTTTCAACACTATCACAAGTGCAAAAAGTGTTTTTTCCACACTAATACAAGTGCAAAAGTGGTTTCCTGGACTAACACAAGTGCGAAAAGTGGTTTTTCAACACTAACACAAGTGCGAAAAGTGGTTTTTCAACACTATCACAAGTGCAAAAAGTGTTTTTTCCACACTAATACAAGTGCAAAAGTGGTTTCCTGCACCAACACAAGTGCGAAAAGTGGATTTTCAACACTAACACAAGTGCGAAAAGTGGGTTTTCAACACTAACACAAGTGCGAAAAGTGGTTTCCTTCACTAACACAAGTGCGAAAAGTGGTTTTTCAACACTAACACAAGTGCGAAAAGTGGGTTTTCAACAATAACACAAGTGCGAAAAGTGGTTTTTCCACACTAATACAAGTGCAAAAGTGGTTTCCTGCACCAACACAAGTGTGAAAAGTGGTTTTTCAACACTAACACAAGTGCGAAAAGTGGTTTTTCAACACTATCACAAGTGCAAAAAGTGTTTTTTCCACACTAATACAAGTGCAAAAGTGGTTTCCTGCACCAACACAAGTGCGAAAAGTGGTTTTTCAACACTAACACAAGTGCGAAAAGTGGTTTTTCAACACTATCACAAGTGCAAAAAGTGTTTTTTCCACACTAATACAAGTGCAAAAGTGGTTTCCTGCACCAACCCAAGTGGGAAAAGTGGATTTTCAACACTAACACAAGTTCGAAAAGTGGGTTTTCAACACTAACACAAGTGCGAAAATTGGTTTTTCAACACTAACACAAGTGCGAAAAGTGGTTTTTCCACACTAATACAAGTGCAAAAGTGGTTTCCTGCACTAACACAAGTGCGAAAAGTGGTTTTTCAACACTAACACAAGTGCGAAAAGTGGTTTTTCAACACTAACACAAGTGCGAAAAGTGGTTTTTCCACACTAATACAAGTGCAAAAGTGGTTTCCTGCACCAACACAGGTGTGAAAAGTGATTTTTCAACACTAACACAAGTGCGAAAAGTGGTTTTTCAACACTATCACAAGTGCAAAAAGTGTTTTTTCCACACTAATACAAGTGCAAAAGTGGTTTCCTGCACAAACACAAGTGTGAAAAGTGGTTTTTCAACACTAACACAGTTGCGAAAAGTGGTTTTTCCACACTAATACAAGTGCAAAAGTGGTTTCCTGCACAAACATAAGTGTGAAAAGTGGTTTTTCAACACTAACACAAGTGCGAAAAGTGGTTTTTCAACACTATCACAAGTGCAAAAAGTGTTTTTTCCACACTAATACAAGTGCAAAGGTGGTTTCCTGCACCAACACAAGTGCAAAAAGTGGTTTTTCAACACTAACACAAGTGCGAAAAGTGGTTTTTCAACACTATCACAAGTGCAAAAAGTGTTTTTTCCACACTAATACAAGTGCAAAAGTGGTTTCCTGCACCAACACAAGTGGGAAAAGTGGATTTTCAACACTAACACAAGTGCGAAAAGTGGGTTTTCAACACTAACACAAGTGCGAAAAGTGGTTTTTCAACACTATCACAAGTGCAAAAGTGGTTTCCTGCACCAACACAAGTGCGAAAAGTGGTTTTTCAACACTAACACAAGTGCGAAAAGTGGTTTTTCAACACTATCACAAGTGCAAAAAGTGTTTTTTCCACACTAATACAAGTGCAAAAGTGGTTTCCTGCACTAACACAAGTGCGAAAAGTGGTTTTTCAACACTAACACAAGTGCGAAAAGTGGTTTTTCAACACTATCACAAGTGCAAAAAGTGTTTTTTCCACACTAATACAAGTGCAAAAGTGGTTTCCTGCACCAACACAAGTGCGAAAAGTGGATTTTCAACACTAACACAAGTGCGAAAAGTGGGTTTTCAACACTAACACAAGGGTGAAAAGTGGTTTCCTTCACTAACACAAGTGCGAAAAGTGGTTTTTCAACACTAACACAAGTGCGAAAAGTGGGTTTTCAACACTAACACAAGTGCGAAAAGTGGTTTTTCCACACTAATACAAGTGCAAAAGTCGTTTCCTGCACCAACACAAGTGCGAAAAGTGGTTTTTCAACACTATCACAAGTGCAAAAAGTGTTTTTTCCACACTAATACAAGTGCAAAAGTGGTTTCCTGCACCAACACAAGTGCGAAAAGTGGTTTTTCAACACTAACAGAAGTGCGAAAAGTGGTTTTTCAACACTATCACAAGTGCAAAAAGTGGTTTTCCCACACTAATACAAGTGCAAAAGTGGTTTCCTGCACCAACCCAAGTGGGAAAAGTGGATTTTCAACACTAACACAAGTGCGAAAAGTGGGTTTTCAACACTAACACAAGTGCGAAAATTGGTTTTTCAACACTAACACAAGTGCGAAAAGTGGTTTTCCCACACTAATACAAGTGCAAAAGTGGTTTCCTGCACCAACACAGGTGCGAAAAGTGGTTTTTCAACACTAACACAAGTGCGAAAAGTGGTTTTTCAACACTATCACAAGTGCAAAAAGTGTTTTTTCCACACTAATACAAGTGCAAAAGTGGTTTCCTGCACCAACACAAGTGCGAAAAGTGGTTTTTCAACACTAACACAAGTGCGAAAAGTGGTTTTTCAACACTATCACAAGTGCAAAAGTGGTTTCCTGCACCAACACAAGTGGGAAAAGTGGATTTTCAACACTAACACAAGTGCGAAAAGTGGGTTTTCAACACTAACACAAGTGCGAAAAGTGGTTTTTCAACACTATCACAAGTGCAAAAGTGGTTTCCTGCACCAACACAAGTGCGAAAAGTGGTTTTTCAACACTAACACAAGTGCGAAAAGTGGTTTTTCAACACTATCACAAGTGCAAAAAGTGTTTTTTCCACACTAATACAAGTGCAAAAGTGGTTTCCTGCACTAACACAAGTGCGAAAAGTGGTTTTTCAACACTAACACAAGTGCGAAAAGTGGTTTTTCAACACTATCACAAGTGCAAAAAGTGTTTTTTCCACACTAATACAAGTGCAAAAGTGGTTTCCTGCACCAACACAAGTGCGAAAAGTGGGTTTTCAACACTAACACAAGGATGAAAAGTGGTTTCCTTCACTAACACAAGTGCGAAAAGTGGTTTTTCAACACTAACACAAGTGCGAAAAGTGGGTTTTCAACACTAACACAAGTGCGAAAAGTGGTTTTTCAACACTAACACAAGGATGAAAAGTGGTTTCCTTCACTAACACAAGTGCGAAAAGTGGTTTTTCAACACTAACACAAGTGCGAAAAGTGGGTTTTCAACACTAACACAAGGATGAAAAGTGGTTTCCTTCACTAACACAAGTGCGAAAAGTGGTTTTTCAACACTAACACAAGTGCGAAAAGTGGGTTTTCAACACTAACACAAGTGCGAAAAGTGGTTTTTCCACACTAATACAAGTGCAAAAGTGGTTTCCTGCACCAACACAAGTGCGAAAAGTGGTTTTTCAACACTAACACAAGTGCGAAAAGTGGTTTTTCAACACTATCACAAGTGCAAAAAGTGTTTTTTCCACACTAATACAAGTGCAAAAGTGGTTTCCTGCACCAACCCAAGTGGGAAAAGTGGATTTTCAACACTAACACAAGTTCGAAAAGTGGGTTTTCAACACTAACACAAGTGCGAAAATTGGTTTTTCAACACTAACACAAGTGCGAAAAGTGGTTTTTCCACACTAATACAAGTGCAAAAGTGGTTTCCTGCACTAACACAAGTGCGAAAAGTGGTTTTTCAACACTAACACAAGTGCGAAAAGTGGTTTTTCAACACTAACACAAGTGCGAAAAGTGGTTTTTCCACACTAATACAAGTGCAAAAGTGGTTTCCTGCACCAACACAGGTGTGAAAAGTGATTTTTCAACACTAACACAAGTGCGAAAAGTGGTTTTTCAACACTATCACAAGTGCAAAAAGTGTTTTTTCCACACTAATACAAGTGCAAAAGTGGTTTCCTGCACAAACACAAGTGTGAAAAGTGGTTTTTCAACACTAACACAGTTGCGAAAAGTGGTTTTTCCACACTAATACAAGTGCAAAAGTGGTTTCCTGCACAAACACAAGTGTGAAAAGTGGTTTTTCAACACTAACACAAGTGCGAAAAGTGGTTTTTCAACACTATCACAAGTGCAAAAAGTGTTTTTTCCACACTAATACAAGTGCAAAGGTGGTTTCCTGCACCAACACAAGTGCAAAAAGTGGTTTTTCAACACTAACACAAGTGCGAAAAGTGGTTTTTCAACACTATCACAAGTGCAAAAAGTGTTTTTTCCACACTAATACAAGTGCAAAAGTGGTTTCCTGCACCAACACAAGTGGGAAAAGTGGATTTTCAACACTAACACAAGTGCGAAAAGTGGGTTTTCAACACTAACACAAGTGCGAAAAGTGGTTTTTCAACACTATCACAAGTGCAAAAGTGGTTTCCTGCACCAACACAAGTGCGAAAAGTGGTTTTTCAACACTAACACAAGTGCGAAAAGTGGTTTTTCAACACTATCACAAGTGCAAAAAGTGTTTTTTCCACACTAATACAAGTGCAAAAGTGGTTTCCTGCACTAACACAAGTGCGAAAAGTGGTTTTTCAACACTAACACAAGTGCGAAAAGTGGTTTTTCAACACTATCACAAGTGCAAAAAGTGTTTTTTCCACACTAATACAAGTGCAAAAGTGGTTTCCTGCACCAACACAAGTGCGAAAAGTGGATTTTCAACACTAACACAAGTGCGAAAAGTGGGTTTTCAACACTAACACAAGGGTGAAAAGTGGTTTCCTTCACTAACACAAGTGCGAAAAGTGGTTTTTCAACACTAACACAAGTGCGAAAAGTGGGTTTTCAACACTAACACAAGTGCGAAAAGTGGTTTTTCCACACTAATACAAGTGCAAAAGTCGTTTCCTGCACCAACACAAGTGCGAAAAGTGGTTTTTCAACACTATCACAAGTGCAAAAAGTGTTTTTTCCACACTAATACAAGTGCAAAAGTGGTTTCCTGCACCAACACAAGTGCGAAAAGTGGTTTTTCAACACTAACAGAAGTGCGAAAAGTGGTTTTTCAACACTATCACAAGTGCAAAAAGTGGTTTTCCCACACTAATACAAGTGCAAAAGTGGTTTCCTGCACCAACCCAAGTGGGAAAAGTGGATTTTCAACACTAACACAAGTGCGAAAAGTGGGTTTTCAACACTAACACAAGTGCGAAAATTGGTTTTTCAACACTAACACAAGTGCGAAAAGTGGTTTTCCCACACTAATACAAGTGCAAAAGTGGTTTCCTGCACCAACACAGGTGCGAAAAGTGGTTTTTCAACACTAACACAAGTGCGAAAAGTGGTTTTTCAACACTATCACAAGTGCAAAAAGTGTTTTTTCCACACTAATACAAGTGCAAAAGTGGTTTCCTGCACCAACACAAGTGCGAAAAGTGGTTTTTCAACACTAACACAAGTGCGAAAAGTGGTTTTTCAACACTATCACAAGTGCAAAAAGTGTTTTTTCCACACTAATACAAGTGCAAAGGTGGTTTCCTGCACCAACACAAGTGCAAAAAGTGGTTTTTCAACACTAACACAAGTGCGAAAAGTGGTTTTTCAACACTATCACAAGTGCAAAAAGTGTTTTTTCCACACTAATACAAGTGCAAAAGTGGTTTCCTGCACCAACACAAGTGGGAAAAGTGGATTTTCAACACTAACACAAGTGCGAAAAGTGGGTTTTCAACACTAACACAAGTGCGAAAAGTGGTTTTTCAACACTATCACAAGTGCAAAAGTGGTTTCCTGCACCAACACAAGTGCGAAAAGTGGTTTTTCAACACTAACACAAGTGCGAAAAGTGGTTTTTCAACACTATCACAAGTGCAAAAAGTGTTTTTTCCACACTAATACAAGTGCAAAAGTGGTTTCCTGCACCAACACAAGTGCGAAAAGTGGATTTTCAACACTAACACAAGTGCGAAAAGTGGGTTTTCAACACTAACACAAGGGTGAAAAGTGGTTTCCTTCACTAACACAAGTGCGAAAAGTGGTTTTTCAACACTAACACAAGTGCGAAAAGTGGGTTTTCAACACTAACACAAGTGCGAAAAGTGGTTTTTCCACACTAATACAAGTGCAAAAGTCGTTTCCTGCACCAACACAAGTGCGAAAAGTGGTTTTTCAACACTATCACAAGTGCAAAAAGTGTTTTTTCCACACTAATACAAGTGCAAAAGTGGTTTCCTGCACCAACACAAGTGCGAAAAGTGGTTTTTCAACACTAACAGAAGTGCGAAAAGTGGTTTTTCAACACTATCACAAGTGCAAAAAGTGGTTTTCCCACACTAATACAAGTGCAAAAGTGGTTTCCTGCACCAACCCAAGTGGGAAAAGTGGATTTTCAACACTAACACAAGTGCGAAAAGTGGGTTTTCAACACTAACACAAGTGCGAAAATTGGTTTTTCAACACTAACACAAGTGCGAAAAGTGGTTTTCCCACACTAATACAAGTGCAAAAGTGGTTTCCTGCACCAACACAGGTGCGAAAAGTGGTTTTTCAACACTAACACAAGTGCGAAAAGTGGTTTTTCAACACTATCACAAGTGCAAAAAGTGTTTTTTCCACACTAATACAAGTGCAAAAGTGGTTTCCTGCACCAACACAAGTGCGAAAAGTGGTTTTTCAACACTAACACAAGTGCGAAAAGTGGTTTTTCAACACTATCACAAGTGCAAAAGTGGTTTCCTGCACCAACACAAGTGGGAAAAGTGGATTTTCAACACTAACACAAGTGCAAAAAGTGGTTTTTCAACACTAACACAAGTGCGAAAAGTGGTTTTTCAACACTATCACAAGTGCAAAAAGTGTTTTTTCCACACTAATACAAGTGCAAAAGTGGTTTCCTGCACCAACACAAGTGGGAAAAGTGGATTTTCAACACTAACACAAGTGCGAAAAGTGGGTTTTCAACACTAACACAAGTGTGAAAAGTGGTTTTTCAACACTATCACAAGTGCAAAAGTGGTTTCCTGCACCAACACAAGTGCGAAAAGTGGTTTTTCAACACTAACACAAGTGCGAAAAGTGGTTTTTCAACACTATCACAAGTGCAAAAAGTGTTTTTTCCACACTAATACAAGTGCAAAAGTGGTTTCCTGCACTAACACAAGTGCGAAAAGTGGTTTTTCAACACTAACACAAGTGCGAAAAGTGGTTTTTCAACACTATCACAAGTGCAAAAAGTGTTTTTTCCACACTAATACAAGTGCAAAAGTGGTTTCCTGCACCAACACAAGTGCGAAAAGTGGATTTTCAACACTAACACAAGTGCGAAAAGTGGGTTTTCAACACTAACACAAGGGTGAAAAGTGGTTTCCTTCACTAACACAAGTGCGAAAAGTGGTTTTTCAACACTAACACAAGTGCGAAAAGTGGGTTTTCAACACTAACACAAGTGCGAAAAGTGGTTTTTCCACACTAATACAAGTGCAAAAGTCGTTTCCTGCACCAACACAAGTGCGAAAAGTGGTTTTTCAACACTATCACAAGTGCAAAAAGTGTTTTTTCCACACTAATACAAGTGCAAAAGTGGTTTCCTGCACCAACACAAGTGCGAAAAGTGGTTTTTCAACACTAACAGAAGTGCGAAAAGTGGTTTTTCAACACTATCACAAGTGCAAAAAGTGGTTTTCCCACACTAATACAAGTGCAAAAGTGGTTTCCTGCACCAACCCAAGTGGGAAAAGTGGATTTTCAACACTAACACAAGTGCGAAAAGTGGGTTTTCAACACTAACACAAGTGCGAAAATTGGTTTTTCAACACTAACACAAGTGCGAAAAGTGGTTTTCCCACACTAATACAAGTGCAAAAGTGGTTTCCTGCACCAACACAGGTGCGAAAAGTGGTTTTTCAACACTAACACAAGTGCGAAAAGTGGTTTTTCAACACTATCACAAGTGCAAAAAGTGTTTTTTCCACACTAATACAAGTGCAAAAGTGGTTTCCTGCACCAACACAAGTGCGAAAAGTGGTTTTTCAACACTAACACAAGTGCGAAAAGTGGTTTTTCAACACTATCACAAGTGCAAAAAGTGTTTTTTCCACACTAATACAAGTGCAAAGGTGGTTTCCTGCACCAACACAAGTGCAAAAAGTGGTTTTTCAACACTAACACAAGTGCGAAAAGTGGTTTTTCAACACTATCACAAGTGCAAAAAGTGTTTTTTCCACACTAATACAAGTGCAAAAGTGGTTTCCTGCACCAACACAAGTGGGAAAAGTGGATTTTCAACACTAACACAAGTGCGAAAAGTGGGTTTTCAACACTAACACAAGTGCGAAAAGTGGTTTTTCAACACTATCACAAGTGCAAAAGTGGTTTCCTGCACCAACACAAGTGCGAAAAGTGGTTTTTCAACACTAACACAAGTGCGAAAAGTGGTTTTTCAACACTATCACAAGTGCAAAAAGTGTTTTTTCCACACTAATACAAGTGCCAAAAGTGGTTTCCTGCACCAACACAAGTGCGAAAAGTGGATTTTCAACACTAACACAAGTGCGAAAAGTGGGTTTTCAACACTAACACAAGGGTGAAAAGTGGTTTCCTTCACTAACACAAGTGCGAAAAGTGGTTTTTCAACACTAACACAAGTGCGAAAAGTGGGTTTTCAACACTAACACAAGTGCGAAAAGTGGTTTTTCCACACTAATACAAGTGCAAAAGTCGTTTCCTGCACCAACACAAGTGCGAAAAGTGGTTTTTCAACACTATCACAAGTGCAAAAAGTGTTTTTTCCACACTAATACAAGTGCAAAAGTGGTTTCCTGCACCAACACAAGTGCGAAAAGTGGTTTTTCAACACTAACAGAAGTGCGAAAAGTGGTTTTTCAACACTATCACAAGTGCAAAAAGTGGTTTTCCCACACTAATACAAGTGCAAAAGTGGTTTCCTGCACCAACCCAAGTGGGAAAAGTGGATTTTCAACACTAACACAAGTGCGAAAAGTGGGTTTTCAACACTAACACAAGTGCGAAAATTGGTTTTTCAACACTAACACAAGTGCGAAAAGTGGTTTTCCCACACTAATACAAGTGCAAAAGTGGTTTCCTGCACCAACACAGGTGCGAAAAGTGGTTTTTCAACACTAACACAAGTGCGAAAAGTGGTTTTTCAACACTATCACAAGTGCAAAAAGTGTTTTTTCCACACTAATACAAGTGCAAAAGTGGTTTCCTGCACCAACACAAGTGCGAAAAGTGGTTTTTCAACACTAACACAAGTGCGAAAAGTGGTTTTTCAACACTATCACAAGTGCAAAAGTGGTTTCCTGCACCAACACAAGTGGGAAAAGTGGATTTTCAACACTAACACAAGTGCGAAAAGTGGGTTTTCAACACTAACACAAGTGCGAAAAGTGGTTTTTCAACACTATCACAAGTGCAAAAGTGGTTTCCTGCACCAACACAAGTGCGAAAAGTGGTTTTTCAACACTAACACAAGTGCGAAAAGTGGTTTTTCAACACTATCACAAGTGCAAAAAGTGTTTTTTCCACACTAATACAAGTGCAAAAGTGGTTTCCTGCACTAACACAAGTGCGAAAAGTGGTTTTTCAACACTAACACAAGTGCGAAAAGTGGTTTTTCAACACTATCACAAGTGCAAAAAGTGTTTTTTCCACACTAATACAAGTGCAAAAGTGGTTTCCTGCACCAACACAAGTGCGAAAAGTGGATTTTCAACACTAACACAAGTGCGAAAAGTGGGTTTTCAACACTAACACAAGGGTGAAAAGTGGTTTCCTTCACTAACACAAGTGCGAAAAGTGGTTTTTCAACACTAACACAAGTGCGAAAAGTGGGTTTTCAACACTAACACAAGTGCGAAAAGTGGTTTTTCCACACTAATACAAGTGCAAAAGTGGTTTCCTGCACCAACACAAGTGCGAAAAGTGGTTTTTCAACACTAACACAAGTGCGAAAAGTGGTTTTTCAACACTATCACAAGTGCAAAAAGTGTTTTTTCCACACTAATACAAGTGCAAAAGTGGTTTCCTGCACCAACCCAAGTGGGAAAAGTGGATTTTCAACACTAACACAAGTTCGAAAAGTGGGTTTTCAACACTAACACAAGTGCGAAAATTGGTTTTTCAACACTAACACAAGTGCGAAAAGTGGTTTTTCCACACTAATACAAGTGCAAAAGTGGTTTCCTGCACTAACACAAGTGCGAAAAGTGGTTTTTCAACACTAACACAAGTGCGAAAAGTGGTTTTTCAACACTAACACAAGTGCGAAAAGTGGTTTTTCCACACTAATACAAGTGCAAAAGTGGTTTCCTGCACCAACACAGGTGTGAAAAGTGATTTTTCAACACTAACACAAGTGCGAAAAGTGGTTTTTCAACACTATCACAAGTGCAAAAAGTGTTTTTTCCACACTAATGCAAGTGCAAAAGTGGTTTCCTGCACAAACACAAGTGTGAAAAGTGGTTTTTCAACACTAACACAGTTGCGAAAAGTGGTTTTTTCCACACTAATACAAGTGCAAAAGTGGTTTCCTGCACAAACACAAGTGTGAAAAGTGGTTTTTCAACACTAACACAAGTGCGAAAAGTGGTTTTTCAACACTATCACAAGTGCAAAAAGTGTTTTTTCCACACTAATACAAGTGCAAAGGTGGTTTCCTGCACCAACACAAGTGCAAAAAGTGGTTTTTCAACACTAACACAAGTGCGAAAAGTGGTTTTTCAACACTATCACAAGTGCAAAAAGTGTTTTTTTCCACACTAATACAAGTGCAAAAGTGGTTTCCTGCACCAACACAAGTGGGAAAAGTGGATTTTCAACACTAACACAAGTGCGAAAAGTGGGTTTTCAACACTAACACAAGTGCGAAAAGTGGTTTTTCAACACTATCACAAGTGCAAAAGTGGTTTCCTGCACCAACACAAGTGCGAAAAGTGGGTTTTTCAACACTAACACAAGTGCGAAAAGTGGTTTTTCAACACTATCACAAGTGCAAAAAGTGTTTTTTCCACACTAATACAAGTGCAAAAGTGGTTTCCTGCACTAACACAAGTGCGAAAAGTGGTTTTTCAACACTAACACAAGTGCGAAAAGTGGTTTTTCAACACTATCACAAGTGCAAAAAGTGTTTTTTCCACACTAATACAAGTGCAAAAGTGGTTTCCTGCACCAACACAAGTGCGAAAAGTGGATTTTCAACACTAACACAAGTGCGAAAAGTGGGTTTTCAACACTAACACAAGGGTGAAAAGTGGTTTCCTTCACTAACACAAGTGCGAAAAGTGGTTTTTCAACACTAACACAAGTGCGAAAAGTGGGTTTTCAACACTAACACAAGTGCGAAAAGTGGTTTTTCCACACTAATACAAGTGCAAAAGTCGTTTCCTGCACCAACACAAGTGCGAAAAGTGGTTTTTCAACACTATCACAAGTGCAAAAAGTGTTTTTTCCACACTAATACAAGTGCAAAAGTGGTTTCCTGCACCAACACAAGTGCGAAAAGTGGTTTTTCAACACTAACAGAAGTGCGAAAAGTGGTTTTTCAACACTATCACAAGTGCAAAAAGTGGTTTTCCCCACACTAATACAAGTGCAAAAGTGGTTTCCTGCACCAACCCAAGTGGGAAAAGTGGATTTTCAACACTAACACAAGTGCGAAAAGTGGGTTTTCAACACTAACACAAGTGCGAAAATTGGTTTTTCAACACTAACACAAGTGCGAAAAGTGGTTTTCCCACACTAATACAAGTGCAAAAGTGGTTTCCTGCACCAACACAGGTGCGAAAAGTGGTTTTTCAACACTAACACAAGTGCGAAAAGTGGTTTTTCAACACTATCACAAGTGCAAAAAGTGTTTTTTCCACACTAATACAAGTGCAAAAGTGGTTTCCTGCACCAACACAAGTGCGAAAAGTGGTTTTTCAACACTAACACAAGTGCGAAAAGTGGTTTTTCAACACTATCACAAGTGCAAAAGTGGTTTCCTGCACCAACACAAGTGGGAAAAGTGGATTTTCAACACTAACACAAGTGCGAAAAGTGGGTTTTCAACACTAACACAAGTGCGAAAAGTGGTTTTTCAACACTATCACAAGTGCAAAAGTGGTTTCCTGCACCAACACAAGTGCGAAAAGTGGTTTTTCAACACTAACACAAGTGCGAAAAGTGGTTTTTCAACACTATCACAAGTGCAAAAAGTGTTTTTTTCCAC
This sequence comes from Myxine glutinosa, assembly GCF_964187855.1. Lineage (NCBI taxonomy): Eukaryota > Metazoa > Chordata > Myxini > Myxiniformes > Myxinidae > Myxine > Myxine glutinosa. The sequence continues at coordinate 67,510 of NW_027617167.1, read as the reverse complement.
ACTAATACAAGTGCAAAAGTGGTTTCCTGCACTAACACAAGTGCGAAAAGTGGTTTTTCAACACTAACACAAGTGCGAAAAGTGGTTTTTCAACACTATCACAAGTGCAAAAAGTGTTTTTTCCACACTAATACAAGTGCAAAAGTGGTTTCCTGCACCAACACAAGTGCGAAAAGTGGATTTTCAACACTAACACAAGTGCGAAAAGTGGGTTTTCAACACTAACACAAGGGTGAAAAGTGGTTTCCTTCACTAACACAAGTGCGAAAAGTGGTTTTTCAACACTAACACAAGTGCGAAAAGTGGGTTTTCAACACTAACACAAGTGCGAAAAGTGGTTTTTCCACACTAATACAAGTGCAAAAGTCGTTTCCTGCACCAACACAAGTGCGAAAAGTGGTTTTTCAACACTATCACAAGTGCAAAAAGTGTTTTTTCCACACTAATACAAGTGCAAAAGTGGTTTCCTGCACCAACACAAGTGCGAAAAGTGGTTTTTCAACACTAACACAAGTGCGAAAAGTGGTTTTTCAACACTATCACAAGTGCAAAAAGTGGTTTTCCCACACTAATACAAGTGCAAAAGTGGTTTCCTGCACCAACCCAAGTGGGAAAAGTGGATTTTCAACACTAACACAAGTGCGAAAAGTGGGTTTTCAACACTAACACAAGTGCGAAAATTGGTTTTTCAACACTAACACAAGTGCGAAAAGTGGTTTTCCCACACTAATACAAGTGCAAAAGTGGTTTCCTGCACCAACACAGGTGCGAAAAGTGGTTTTTCAACACTAACACAAGTGCGAAAAGTGGTTTTTCAACACTATCACAAGTGCAAAAAGTGTTTTTTCCACACTAATACAAGTGCAAAAGTGGTTTCCTGCACCAACACAAGTGCGAAAAGTGGTTTTTCAACACTAACACAAGTGCGAAAAGTGGTTTTTCAACACTATCACAAGTGCAAAAGTGGTTTCCTGCACCAACACAAGTGGGAAAAGTGGATTTTCAACACTAACACAAGTGCGAAAAGTGGGTTTTCAACACTAACACAAGTGCGTGGTTTTTCAACACTATCACAAGTGCAAAAGTGGTTTCCTGCACCAACACAAGTGCGAAAAGTGGTTTTTCAACACTAACACAAGTGCGAAAAGTGGTTTTTCAACACTATCACAAGTGCAAAAAGTGTTTTTTCCACACTAATACAAGTGCAAAAGTGGTTTCCTGCACCAACACAAGTGCGAAAAGTGGATTTTCAACACTAACACAAGTGCGAAAAGTGGGTTTTCAACACTAACACAAGTGCGAAAAGTGGTTTCCTTCACTAACACAAGTGCGAAAAGTGGTTTTTCAACACTAACACAAGTGCGAAAAGTGGGTTTTCAACAATAACACAAGTGCGAAAAGTGGTTTTTCCACACTAATACAAGTGCAAAAGTGGTTTCCTGCACCAACACAAGTGTGAAAAGTGGTTTTTCAACACTAACACAAGTGCGAAAAGTGGTTTTTCAACACTATCACAAGTGCAAAAAGTGTTTTTTCCACACTAATACAAGTGCAAAAGTGGTTTCCTGCACCAACACAAGTGCGAAAAGTGGTTTTTCAACACTAACACAAGTGCGAAAAGTGGTTTTTCAACACTATCACAAGTGCAAAAAGTGTTTTTTCCACACCAATACAAGTGCAAAAGTGGTTTCCTGCACCAACCCAAGTGGGAAAAGTGGATTTTCAACACTAACACAAGTGCGAAAAGTGGGTTTTCAACACTAACACAAGTGCGAAAATTGGTTTTTCAACACTAACACAAGTGCGAAAAGTGGTTTTTCCACACTAATACAAGTGCAAAAAGTGTTTTTTCCACACTAATACAAGTGCAAAAGTGGTTTCCTGCACCAACACAAGTGCGAAAAGTGGTTTTTCAACACTAACACAAGTGCGAAAAGTGGTTTTTCAACACTAACACAAGTGCTAAAAGTGGTTTTTTCCACACTAATACAAGTGCAAAATTGGTTTCCTGCACCAACACAAGTGCGAAAAGTGGTTTTTCAACACTAACACAAGTGCGAAAAGTGGTTTTTCAACACTAACACAAGTGCGAAAAGTGGTTTTTCAACACTAGCACAAGTGCGAAAAGTGGTTTTTCCACACTAATACAAGTGCAAAAGTGGTTTCCTGCACCAACACAGGTGCGAAAAGTGGTTTTTCAACACTAACACAAGTGCGAAAAGTGGTTTTTCAACACTATCACAAGTGCGAAAAGTGGTTTTTCAACACTATCACAAGTGCAAAAAGTGATTTTTCCACAGTAATACAAGTGCAAAAGTGGTTTCCTGTACCAACACAAGTGGGAAAAGTGGATTTTCAACACTAACACAAGTGCGAAAAGTGGGTTTTCAACACTAACACAAGTGCGAAAAGTGGTTTCCTTCACTAACACAAGTGCGAAAAGTGGTTTTTGAACACTAACACAAGTGCAAAAAGTGGTTTTTCAACACTTAAACAGTTGTGAAAAGTGGTTTTTCCACACTAATACAAGTGCAAAAGTGGTTTCCTGCACAAACACAAGTGCGAAAAGTGGTTTTTCAACACTAACACAAGTGCGAAAAGTGGGTTTTCAACGCTAACACAAGTGCGAAAATTGGTTTTTCAACACTAACACAAGTGCGAAAAGTGGTTTTTCCACACTAATACAAGTGCAAAAAGTGTTTTTTCCACACTAATACAAGTGCAAAAGTGGTTTCCTGCACCAACACAAGTACGAAAAGTGGTTTTTCAACACTAACACAAGTGCGAAAAGTGGTTTTTCAACACTAACACAAGTGCGAAAAGTGGTTTTTTCCACACTAATACAAGTGCAAAATTGGTTTCCTGCACCAACACAAGTGCGAAAAGTGGTTTTTCAACACTAACACAAGTGCGAAAAGTGGTTTTTCAACACTAACACAAGTGCGAAAAGTGGTTTTTCAACACTAGCACAAGTGCGAAAAGTGGTTTTTCCACACTAATACAAGTGCAAAAGTGGTTTCCTGCACCAACACAGGTGCGAAAAGTGGTTTTTCAACACTAACACAAGTGCGAAAAGTGGTTTTTCAACACTATCACAAGTGCGAAAAGTGGTTTTTCAACACTATCACAAGTGCAAAAAGTGATTTTTCCACAGTAATACAAGTGCAAAAGTGGTTTCCTGTCCCAACACAAGTGGGAAAAGTGGATTTTCAACACTAACACAAGTGCGAAAAGTGGGTTTTCAACACTAACACAAGTGCGAAAAGTGGTTTCCTTCACTAACACAAGTGCGAAAAGTGGTTTTTGAACACTAACACAAGTGCAAAAAGTGGTTTTTCAACACTAACACAGTTGCGAAAAGTGGTTTTTCCACACTAATACAAGTGCAAAAGTGGTTTCCTGCACAAACACAAGTGCGAAAAGTGGTTTTTCAACACTAACACAAGTGCGAAAAGTGGTTTTTCAACACTATCACAAGTGCAAAAAGTGTTTTTTCCACACTAATACAAGTGCAAAGGTGGTTTCCTGCACCAACACAAGTGCAAAAAGTGGTTTTTCAACACTAACACAAGTGCAAAAAGTGGTTTTTCAACACTATCACAAGTGCAAAAAGTGTTTTTTCCACACTAATACAAGTGCAAAAGTGGTTTCCTGCACCAACACAAGTGGGAAAAGTGGATTTTCAACACTAACACAAGTGCGAAAAGTGGGTTTTCAACACTAACACAAGTGCGAAAAGTGGTTTTTCAACACTATCGCAAGTGCAAAGTGGTTTCCTGCACCAACACAGGTGCGAAAAGTGGTTTTTCAACACTAACACAAGTGCGAAAAGTGGTTTTTCAACACTATCACAAGTGCAAAAAGTGTTTTTTCCACACTAATACAAGTGCAAAAGTGGTTTCCTGCACCAACACAAGTGCGAAAAGTGGTTTTTCAACACTAACACAAGTGCGAAAAGTGGTTTTTCAACACTATCACAAGTGCGAAAAGTGGTTTTTCAACACTATCACAAGTGCAAAAAGTGATTTTTCCACAGTAATACAAGTGCAAAAGTGGTTTCCTGTACCAACACAAGTGGGAAAAGTGGATTTTCAACACTAACACAAGTGCGAAAAGTGGGTTTTCAACACTAACACAAGTGCGAAAAGTGGTTTCCTTCACTAACACAAGTGCGAAAAGTGGTGTTTCAACACTAACACAGTTGTGAAAAGTGGTTTTCCACACTAATACAAGTGCAAAAGTGGTTTCCTGCACAAACACAAGTGCGAAAAGTGGTTTTTCAACACTAACACAAGTGCGAAAAGTGGGTTTTCAACACTAACACAAGTGCGAAAAGTGGTTTTTGAACACTAACACAAGTGCAAAAAGTGGTTTTTCAACACTAACACAGTTGTGAAAAGTGGTTTTCCACACTAATACAAGTGCAAAAGTGGTTTCCTGCACAAACACAAGTGCGAAAAGTGGTTTTTCAACACTAACACAAGTGCGAAAAGTGGGTTTTCAACACTAACACAAGTGCGAAAATTGGTTTTTCAACACTAACACAAGTGCGAAAAGTGGTTTTTCCACACTAATACAAGTGCAAAAAGTGTTTTTTCCACACTAATACAAGTGCAAAAGTGGTTTCCTGCACCAACACAAGTACGAAAAGTGGTTTTTCAACACTAACACAAGTGCGAAAAGTGGTTTTTCAACACTAACACAAGTGCAAAAGTGGTTTCCTGCACCAACACAAGTGCGAAAAGTGGTTTTTCAACACTAACACAAGTGCGAAAAGTGGTTTTTCAACACTATCACAAGTGCAAAAGTGGTTTCCTGCACCAACACAAGTGGGAAAAGTGGATTTTCAACACTAACACAAGTGCGAAAAGTGGGTTTTCAACACTAACACAAGTGCGAAAAGTGGTTTTTCAACACTATCACAAGTGCAAAAGTGGTTTCCTGCACCAACACAAGTGCGAAAAGTGGTTTTTCAACACTAACACAAGTGCGAAAAGTGGTTTTTCAACACCATCACAAGTGCAAAAAGTGTTTTTTCCACACTAATACAAGTGCAAAAGTGGTTTCCTGCACTAACACAAGTGCGAAAAGTGGTTTTTCAACACTAACACAAGTGCGAAAAGTGGTTTTTCAACACTATCACAAGTGCAAAATGTGTTTTTTCCACACTAATACAAGTGCAAAAGTGGTTTCCTGCACCAACACAAGTGCGAAAAGTGGATTTTCAACACTAACACAAGTGCGAAAAGTGGGTTTTCAACACTAACACAAGGGTGAAAAGTGGTTTCCTTCACTAACACAAGTGCGAAAAGTGGTTTTTCAACACTAACACAAGTGCGAAAAGTGGTTTTTCAACACTATCACAAGTGCGAAAAGTGGTTTTTCCACACTAATACAAGTGCAAAAGTCGTTTCCTGCACCAACACAAGTGCGAAAAGTGGTTTTTCAACACTATCACAAGTGCAAAAAGTGTTTTTTCCACACTAATACAAGTGCAAAAGTGGTTTCCTGCACCAACACAAGTGCGAAAAGTGGTTTTTCAACACTAACACAAGTGCGAAAAGTGGTTTTTCAACACTATCACAAGTGCAAAAAGTGGTTTTCCCACACTAATACAAGTGCAAAAGTGGTTTCCTGCACCAACCCAAGTGGGAAAAGTGGATTTTCAACACTAACACAAGTGCGAAAAGTGGGTTTTCAACACTAACACAAGTGCGAAAATTGGTTTTTCAACACTAACACAAGTGCGAAAAGTGGTTTTCCACACTAATACAAGTGCAAAAGTGGTTTCCTGCACCAACACAGGTGCGAAAAGTGGTTTTTCAACACTAACACAAGTGCGAAAAGTGGTTTTTCAACACTATCACAAGTGCAAAAAGTGTTTTTTCCACACTAATACAAGTGCAAAAGTGGTTTCCTGTGCACCAACACAAGTGCGAAAAGTGGTTTTTCAACACTAACACAAGTGCGAAAAGTGGTTTTTCAACACTATCACAAGTGCAAAAGTGGTTTCCTGCACCAACACAAGTGCGAAAAGTGGTTTTTCAACACTAACACAAGTGCGAAAAGTGGTTTTTCAACACTATCACAAGTGCAAAAAGTGTTTTTTCCACACTAATACAAGTGCAAAAGTGGTTTCCTGCACTAACACAAGTGCGAAAAGTGGTTTTTCAACACTAACACAAGTGCGAAAAGTGGTTTTTCAACACTATCACAAGTGCAAAAAGTGTTTTTTTCCACACTAATACAAGTGCAAAAGTGGTTTCCTGCACCAACACAAGTGCGAAAAGTGGATTTTCAACACTAACACAAGTGCGAAAAGTGGGTTTTCAACACTAACACAAGTGCGAAAAGTGGTTTCCTTCACTAACACAAGTGCAAAAAGTGGTTTTTCAACACTAACACAAGTGCGAAAAGTGGGTTTTCAACAATAACACAAGTGCGAAAAGTGGTTTTTCCACACTAATACAAGTGCAAAAGTGGTTTCCTGCACCAACACAAGTGTGAAAAGTGGTTTTTCAACACTAACACAAGTGCGAAAAGTGGTTTTTCAACACTATCACAAGTGCAAAAAGTGTTTTTTCCACACTAATACAAGTGCAAAAGTGGTTTCCTGCACCAACACAAGTGCGAAAAGTGGTTTTTCAACACTAACACAAGTGCGAAAAGTGGTTTTTCAACACTATCACAAGTGCAAAAAGTGTTTTTTCCACACCAATACAAGTGCAAAAGTGGTTTCCTGCACCAACCCAAGTGGGAAAAGTGGATTTTCAACACTAACACAAGTGCGAAAAGTGGGTTTTCAACACTAACACAAGTGCGAAAATTGGTTTTTCAACACTAACACAAGTGCGAAAAGTGGTTTTTCCACACTAATACAAGTGCAAAAAGTGTTTTTTCCACACTAATACAAGTGCAAAAGTGGTTTCCTGCACCAACACAAGTGCGAAAAGTGGTTTTTCAACACTAACACAAGTGCGAAAAGTGGTTTTTCAACACTAACACAAGTGCTAAAAGTGGTTTTTTCCACACTAATACAAGTGCAAAATTGGTTTCCTGCACCAACACAAGTGCGAAAAGTGGTTTTTCAACACTAACACAAGTGCGAAAAGTGGTTTTTCAACACTAACACAAGTGCGAAAAGTGGTTTTTCAACACTAGCACAAGTGCGAAAAGTGGTTTTTCCACACTAATACAAGTGCAAAAGTGGTTTCCTGCACCAACACAGGTGCGAAAAGTGGTTTTTCAACACTAACACAAGTGCGAAAAGTGGTTTTTCAACACTATCACAAGTGCGAAAAGTGGTTTTTCAACACTATCACAAGTGCAAAAAGTGATTTTTCCACAGTAATACAAGTGCAAAAGTGGTTTCCTGTACCAACACAGGTGGGAAAAGTGGATTTTCAACACTAACACAAGTGCGAAAAGTGGGTTTTCAACACTAACACAAGTGCGAAAAGTGGTTTCCTTCACTAACACAAGTGCGAAAAGTGGTTTTTGAACACTAACACAAGTGCAAAAAGTGGTTTTTCAACACTAACACAGTTGTGAAAAGTGGTTTTTCACACTAATACAAGTGCAAAAGTGGTTTCCTGCACAAACACAAGTGCGAAAAGTGGTTTTTCAACACTAACACAAGTGCGAAAAGTGGGTTTTCAACGCTAACACAAGTGCGAAAATTGGTTTTTCAACACTAACACAAGTGCGAAAAGTGGTTTTTCCACACTAATACAAGTGCAAAAAGTGTTTTTTCCACACTAATACAAGTGCAAAAGTGGTTTCCTGCACCAACACAAGTACGAAAAGTGGTTTTTCAACACTAACACAAGTGCGAAAAGTGGTTTTTCAACACTAACACAAGTGCGAAAAGTGGTTTTTTCCACACTAATACAAGTGCAAAATTGGTTTCCTGCACCAACACAAGTGCGAAAAGTGGTTTTTCAACACTAACACAAGTGCGAAAAGTGGTTTTTCAACACTAACACAAGTGCGAAAAGTGGTTTTTCAACACTAGCACAAGTGCGAAAAGTGGTTTTTCCACACTAATACAAGTGCAAAAGTGGTTTCCTGCACCAACACAGGTGCGAAAAGTGGTTTTTCAACACTAACACAAGTGCGAAAAGTGGTTTTTCAACACTATCACAAGTGCGAAAAGTGGTTTTTCAACACTATCACAAGTGCAAAAAGTGATTTTTCCACAGTAATACAAGTGCAAAAGTGGTTTCCTGTCCCAACACAAGTGGGAAAAGTGGATTTTCAACACTAACACAAGTGCGAAAAGTGGGTTTTCAACACTAACACAAGTGCGAAAAGTGGTTTCCTTCACTAACACAAGTGCGAAAAGTGGTTTTTGAACACTAACACAAGTGCAAAAAGTGGTTTTTCAACACTAACACAGTGCGAAAAGTGGTTTTTTCCACACTAATACAAGTGCAAAAGTGGTTTCCTGCACAAACACAAGTGCGAAAAGTGGTTTTTCAACACTAACACAAGTGCGAAAAGTGGTTTTTCAACACTATCACAAGTGCAAAAAGTGTTTTTTCCACACTAATACAAGTGCAAAGGTGGTTTCCTGCACCAACACAAGTGCAAAAAGTGGTTTTTCAACACTAACACAAGTGCAAAAAGTGGTTTTTCAACACTATCACAAGTGCAAAAAGTGTTTTTTCCACACTAATACAAGTGCAAAAGTGGTTTCCTGCACCAACACAAGTGCGAAAAGTGGGTTTTCAACACTAACACAAGTGCGAAAAGTGGTTTTTCAACACTATCGCAAGTGCAAAGTGGTTTCCTGCACCAACACAGGTGCGAAAAGTGGTTTTTCAACACTAACACAAGTGCGAAAAGTGGTTTTTCAACACTATCACAAGTGCAAAAAGTGTTTTTTCCACACTAATACAAGTGCAAAAGTGGTTTCCTGCACCAACACAAGTGCGAAAAGTGGTTTTTCAACACTAACACAAGTGCGAAAAGTGGTTTTTCAACACTATCACAAGTGCAAAAGTGGTTTCCTGCACCAACACAAGTGCGAAAAGTGGTTTTTCAACACTAACACAAGTGCGAAAAGTGGTTTTTCAACACTATCACAAGTGCAAAAAGTGTTTTTTCCACACTAATACAAGTGCAAAAGTGGTTTCCTGCACTAACACAAGTGCGAAAAGTGGTTTTTCAACACTAACACAAGTGCGAAAAGTGGTTTTTCAACACTATCACAAGTGCAAAAAGTGTTTTTTTCCACACTAATACAAGTGCAAAAGTGGTTTCCTGCACCAACACAAGTGCGAAAAGTGGATTTTCAACACTAACACAAGTGCGAAAAGTGGGTTTTCAACACTAACACAAGTGCGAAAAGTGGTTTCCTTCACTAACACAATGCGAAAAGTGGTTTTTCAACACTAACACAAGTGCAAAAAGTGGGTTTTCAACAATAACACAAGTGCGAAAAGTGGTTTTTCCACACTAATACAAGTGCAAAAGTGGTTTCCTGCACCAACACAAGTGTGAAAAGTGGTTTTTCAACACTAACACAAGTGCGAAAAGTGGTTTTTCAACACTATCACAAGTGCAAAAAGTGTTTTTTCCACACTAATACAAGTGCAAAAGTGGTTTCCTGCACCAACACAAGTGCGAAAAGTGGTTTTTCAACACTAACACAAGTGCGAAAAGTGGTTTTTCAACACTATCACAAGTGCAAAAAGTGTTTTTTCCACACCAATACAAGTGCAAAAGTGGTTTCCTGCACCAACCCAAGTGGGAAAAGTGGATTTTCAACACTAACACAAGTGCGAAAAGTGGGTTTTCAACACTAACACAAGTGCGAAAATTGGTTTTTCAACACTAACACAAGTGCGAAAAGTGGTTTTTCCACACTAATACAAGTGCAAAAAGTGTTTTTTCCACACTAATACAAGTGCAAAAGTGGTTTCCTGCACCAACACAAGTGCGAAAAGTGGTTTTTCAACACTAACACAAGTGCGAAAAGTGGTTTTTCAACACTAACACAAGTGCGAAAAGTGGTTTTTTCCACACTAATACAAGTGCAAAAGTGGTTTCCTGCACCAACACAAGTGCGAAAAGTGGTTTTTCAACACTAACACAAGTGCGAAAAGTGGTTTTTCCACACTAATACAAGTGCAAAAAGTGTTTTTTCCACACTAATACAAGTGCAAAAGTGGTTTCCTGCACCAACACAAGTGCGAAAAGTGGTTTTTCAACACTAACACAAGTGCGAAAAGTGGTTTTTCAACACTAACACAAGTGCGAAAAGTGGTTTTTCAACACTATCACAAGTGCAAAAAGTGTTTTTTCCACACTAATACAAGTGCAAAAGTGGTTTCCTGCACTAACACAAGTGCGAAAAGTGGTTTTTCAACACTTACACAAGTGCGAAAAGTGGTTTTTCAACACTATCACAAGTGCAAAAAGTGTTTTTTCCACACTAATACAAGTGCAAAAGTGGTTTCCTGCACCAACACAAGTGCGAAAAGTGGATTTTCAACACTAACACAAGTGCGAAAAGTGGGTTTTCAACACTAACACAAGTGCGAAAAGTGGTTTCCTTCACTAACACAAGTGCGAAAACTGGTTTTTCAACACTAACACAAGTGCGAAAAGTGGGTTTTCAACAATAACACAAGTGCGAAAAGTGGTTTTTCCACACTAATACAAGTGCAAAAGTGGTTTCCTGCACCAACACAAGTGTGAAAAGTGGTTTTTCAACACTAACACAAGTGCGAAAAGTGGTTTTTCAACACTATCACAAGTGCAAAAAGTGTTTTTTCCACACTAATACAAGTGCAAAAGTGGTTTCCTGCACCAACACAAGTGCGAAAAGTGGTTTTTCAACACTAACACAAGTGCGAAAAGTGGTTTTTCAACACTATCACAAGTGCAAAAAGTGTTTTTTCCACACCAATACAAGTGCAAAAGTGGTTTCCTGCACCAACCCAAGTGGGAAAAGTGGATTTTCAACACTAACACAAGTGCGAAAAGTGGGTTTTCAACACTAACACAAGTGCGAAAATTGGTTTTTCAACACTAACACAAGTGCGAAAAGTGGTTTTTCCACACTAATACAAGTGCAAAAAGTGTTTTTTCCACACTAATACAAGTGCAAAAGTGGTTTCCTGCACCAACACAAGTGCGAAAAGTGGTTTTTCAACACTAACACAAGTGCGAAAAGTGGTTTTTCAACACTAACACAAGTGCGAAAAGTAGTTTTTTCCACACTAATACAAGTGCAAAAGTGGTTTCCTGCACCAACACAAGTGCGAAAAGTGGTTTTTCAACACTAACACAAGTGCGAAAAGTGGTTTTTCCACACTAATACAAGTGCAAAAAGTGTTTTTTCCACACTAATACAAGTGCAAAAGTGGTTTCCTGCACCAACACAAGTGCGAAAAGTGGTTTTTCAACACTAACACAAGTGCGAAAAGTGGTTTTTCAACACTAACACAAGTGCTAAAAGTGGTTTTTTCCACACTAATACAAGTGCAAAATTGGTTTCCTGCACCAACACAAGTGCGAAAAGTGGTTTTTCAACACTAACACAAGTGCGAAAAGTGGTTTTTCAACACTAACACAAGTGCGAAAAGTGGTTTTTCAACACTAGCACAAGTGCGAAAAGTGGTTTTTCCACACTAATACAAGTGCAAAAGTGGTTTCCTGCACCAACACAGGTGCGAAAAGTGGTTTTTCAACACTAACACAAGTGCGAAAAGTGGTTTTTCAACACTATCACAAGTGCGAAAAGTGGTTTTTCAACACTATCACAAGTGCAAAAAGTGATTTTTCCACAGTAATACAAGTGCAAAAGTGGTTTCCTGTACCAACACAGGTGGGAAAAGTGGATTTTCAACACTAACACAAGTGCGAAAAGTGGGTTTTCAACACTAACACAAGTGCGAAAAGTGGTTTCCTTCACTAACACAAGTGCGAAAAGTGGTTTTTGTACACTAACACAAGTGCAAAAAGTGGTTTTTCAACACTAACACAGTTGTGAAAAGTGGTTTTTCCACACTAATACAAGTGCAAAAGTGGTTTCCTGCACAAACACAAGTGCGAAAAGTGGTTTTTCAACACTAACACAAGTGCGAAAAGTGGGTTTTCAACGCTAACACAAGTGCGAAAATTGGTTTTTCAACACTAACACAAGTGCGAAAAGTGGTTTTTCCACACTAATACAAGTGCAAAAAGTGTTTTTTCCACACTAATACAAGTGCAAAAGTGGTTTCCTGCACCAACACAAGTACGAAAAGTGGTTTTTCAACACTAACACAAGTGCGAAAAGTGGTTTTTCAACACTAACACAAGTGCGAAAAGTGGTTTTTTCCACACTAATACAAGTGCAAAATTGGTTTCCTGCACCAACACAAGTGCGAAAAGTGGTTTTTCAACACTAACACAAGTGCGAAAAGTGGTTTTTCAACACTAACACAAGTGCGAAAAGTGGTTTTTCAACACTAGCACAAGTGCGAAAAGTGGTTTTTCCACACTAATACAAGTGCAAAAGTGGTTTCCTGCACCAACACAGGTGCAAAAAGTGGTTTTTCAACACTAACACAAGTGCGAAAAGTGGTTTTTCAACACTATCACAAGTGCGAAAAGTGGTTTTTCAACACTATCACAAGTGCAAAAAGTGATTTTTCCACAGTAATACAAGTGCAAAAGTGGTTTCCTGTCCCAACACAAGTGGGAAAAGTGGATTTTCAACACTAACACAAGTGCGAAAAGTGGGTTTTCAACACTAACACAAGTGCGAAAAGTGGTTTCCTTCACTAACACAAGTGCGAAAAGTGGTTTTTGAACACTAACACAAGTGCAAAAAGTGGTTTTTCAACACTAACACAGTTGCGAAAAGTGGTTTTTCCACACTAATACAAGTGCAAAAGTGGTTTCCTGCACAAACACAAGTGCGAAAAGTGGTTTTTCAACACTAACACAAGTGCGAAAAGTGGTTTTTCAACACTATCACAAGTGCAAAAAGTGTTTTTTCCACACTAATACAAGTGCAAAGGTGGTTTCCTGCACCAACACAAGTGCAAAAAGTGGTTTTTCAACACTAACACAAGTGCAAAAAGTGGTTTTTCAACACTATCACAAGTGCAAAAAGTGTTTTTTCCACACTAATACAAGTGCAAAAGTGGTTTCCTGCACCAACACAAGTGGGAAAAGTGGATTTTCAACACTAACACAAGTGCGAAAAGTGGGTTTTCAACACTAACACAAGTGCGAAAAGTGGTTTTTCAACACTATCGCAAGTGCAAAGTGGTTTCCTGCACCAACACAGGTGCGAAAAGTGGTTTTTCAACACTAACACAAGTGCGAAAAGTGGTTTTTCAACACTATCACAAGTGCAAAAAGTGTTTTTTCCACACTAATACAAGTGCAAAAGTGGTTTCCTGCACCAACACAAGTGCGAAAAGTGGTTTTTCAACACTAACACAAGTGCGAAAAGTGGTTTTTCAACACTATCACAAGTGCAAAAGTGGTTTCCTGCACCAACACAAGTGCGAAAAGTGGTTTTTCAACACTAACACAAGTGCGAAAAGTGGTTTTTCAACACTATCACAAGTGCAAAAAGTGTTTTTTCCACACTAATACAAGTGCAAAAGTGGTTTCCTGCACTAACACAAGTGCGAAAAGTGGTTTTTCAACACTAACACAAGTGCGAAAAGTGGTTTTTCAACACTATCACAAGTGCAAAAAGTGTTTTTTCCACACTAATACAAGTGCAAAAGTGGTTTCCTGCACCAACACAAGTGCGAAAAGTGGATTTTCAACACTAACACAAGTGCGAAAAGTGGGTTTTCAACACTAACACAAGTGCGAAAAGTGGTTTCCTTCACTAACACAAGTGCGAAAAGTGGTTTTTCAACACTAACACAAGTGCGAAAAGTGGGTTTTCAACAATAACACAAGTGCGAAAAGTGGTTTTTCCACACTAATACAAGTGCAAAAGTGGTTTCCTGCACCAACACAAGTGTGAAAAGTGGTTTTTCAACACTAACACAAGTGCGAAAAGTGGTTTTTCAACACTATCACAAGTGCAAAAAGTGTTTTTTCCACACTAATACAAGTGCAAAAGTGGTTTCCTGCACCAACACAAGTGCGAAAAGTGGTTTTTCAACACTAACACAAGTGCGAAAAGTGGTTTTTCAACACTATCACAAGTGCAAAAAGTGTTTTTTCCACACCAATACAAGTGCAAAAGTGGTTTCCTGCACCAACCCAAGTGGGAAAAGTGGATTTTCAACACTAACACAAGTGCGAAAATTGGTTTTTCAACACTAACACAAGTGCGAAAAGTGGTTTTTCCACACTAATACAAGTGCAAAAAGTGTTTTTTCCACACTAATACAAGTGCAAAAGTGGTTTCCTGCACCAACACAAGTGCGAAAAGTGGTTTTTCAACACTAACACAAGTGCGAAAAGTGGTTTTTCAACACTAACACAAGTGCGAAAAGTGGTTTTTTCCACACTAATACAAGTGCAAAATTGGTTTCCTGCACCAACACAAGTGCGAAAAGTGGTTTTTCAACACTAACACAAGTGCGAAAAGTGGTTTTTCAACACTAACACAAGTGCGAAAAGTGGTTTTTCAACACTAGCACAAGTGCGAAAAGTGGTTTTTCCACACTAATACAAGTGCAAAAGTGGTTTCCTGCACCAACACAGGTGCGAAAAGTGGTTTTTCAACACTAACACAAGTGCGAAAAGTGGTTTTTCAACACTATCACAAGTGCGAAAAGTGGTTTTTCAACACTATCACAAGTGCAAAAAGTGATTTTTCCACAGTAATACAAGTGCAAAAGTGGTTTCCTGTACCAACACAAGTGGGAAAAGTGGATTTTCAACACTAACACAAGTGCGAAAAGTGGGTTTTCAACACTAACACAAGTGCGAAAAGTGGTTTCCTTCACTAACACAAGTGCGAAAAGTGGTTTTTGAACACTAACACAAGTGCAAAAAGTGGTTTTTCAACACTAACACAGTTGTGAAAAGTGGTTTTTCCACACTAATACAAGTGCAAAAGTGGTTTCCTGCACAAACACAAGTGCGAAAAGTGGTTTTTCAACACTAACACAAGTGCGAAAAGTGGGTTTTCAACACTAACACAAGTGCGAAAATTGGTTTTTCAACACTAACACAAGTGCGAAAAGTGGTTTTTCCACACTAATACAAGTGCAAAAAGTGTTTTTTCCACACTAATACAAGTGCAAAAGTGGTTTCCTGCACCAACACAAGTACGAAAAGTGGTTTTTCAACACTAACACAAGTGCGAAAAGTGGTTTTTCAACACTAACACAAGTGCGAAAAGTGGTTTTTTCCACACTAATACAAGTGCAAAATTGGTTTCCTGCACCAACACAAGTGCGAAAAGTGGTTTTTCAACACTAACACAAGTGCGAAAAGTGGTTTTTCAACACTAACACAAGTGCGAAAAGTGGTTTTTCAACACTAGCACAATTGCGAAAAGTGGTTTTTCCACACTAATACAAGTGCAAAAGTGGTTTCCTGCACCAACACAGGTGCGAAAAGTGGTTTTTCAACACTAACACAAGTGCGAAAAGTGGTTTTTCAACACTATCACAAGTGCGAAAAGTGGTTTTTCAACACTATCACAAGTGCAAAAAGTGATTTTTCCACAGTAATACAAGTGCAAAAGTGGTTTCCTGTCCCAACACAAGTGGGAAAAGTGGATTTTCAACACTAACACAAGTGCGAAAAGTGGGTTTTCAACACTAACACAAGTGCGAAAAGTGGTTTCCTTCACTAACACAAGTGCGAAAAGTGGTTTTTGAACACTAACACAAGTGCAAAAAGTGGTTTTTCAACACTAACACAGTTGCGAAAAGTGGTTTTTCCACACTAATACAAGTGCAAAAGTGGTTTCCTGCACAAACACAAGTGCGAAAAGTGGTTTTTCAACACTAACACAAGTGCGAAAAGTGGTTTTTCAACACTATCACAAGTGCAAAAAGTGTTTTTTCCACACTAATACAAGTGCAAAGGTGGTTTCCTGCACCAACACAAGTGCAAAAAGTGGTTTTTCAACACTAACACAAGTGCAAAAAGTGGTTTTTCAACACTATCACAAGTGCAAAAAGTGTTTTTTCCACACTAATACAAGTGCAAAAGTGGTTTCCTGCACCAACACAAGTGGGAAAAGTGGATTTTCAACACTAACACAAATGCGAAAAGTGGGTTTTCAACACTAACACAAGTGCGAAAAGTGGTTTTTCAACACTATCGCAAGTGCAAAAGTGGTTTCCTGCACCAACACAAGTGCGAAAAGTGGTTTTTCAACACTAACATAAGTGCGAAAAGTGGTTTTTCAACAATATCACAAGTGCAAAAAGTGTTTTTTCCACACTAATACAAGTGCAAAAGTGGTTTCCTGCACTAACACAAGTGCGAAAAGTGGTTTTTCAACACTAACACAAGTGCGAAAAGTGGTTTTTCAACACTATCACAAGTGCAAAAAGTGTTTTTTCCACACTAATACAAGTGCAAAAGTGCTTTCCTGCACCAACACAAGTGCGAAAAGTGGATTTTCAACACTAACACAAGTGCGAAAAGTGGGTTTTCAACACTAACACAAGTGAGAAAAGTGGTTTCCTTCACTAACACAAGTGCGAAAAGTGGTTTTTCAACACTAACACAAGTGCGAAAAGTGGGTTTTCAACACTAACACAAGTGCGAAAAGTGGTTTTTCCACACTAATACAAGTGCAAAAGTGGTTTCCTGCACCAACACAAGTGCGAAAAGTGGTTTTTCAACACTATCACAAGTGCAAAAAGTGTTTTTTCCACACTAATACAAGTGCAAAAGTGGTTTCCTGCACCAACACAAGTGCGAAAAGTGGTTTTTCAACACAAACACAAGTGCGAAAAGTGGTTTTTCAACACTATCACAAGTGCAAAAAGTGTTTTTTCCACACTAATACAAGTGCAAAAGTGGTTTCCTGCACCAACCCAAGTGGGAAAAGTGGATTTTCAACACTAACACAAGTGCGAAAAGTGGGTTTTCAACACTAACACAAGTGCGAAAATTGGATTTTCAACACTAACACAAGTGCGAAAAGTGGTTTTCCCACACTAATACAAGTGCAAAAGTGGTTTCCTGCACCAACACAGGTGCGAAAAGTGGTTTTTCAACACTAACACAAATGCGAAAAGTGGTTTTTCAACACTATCACAAGTGCAAAAAGTGTTTTTTCCACACTAATACAAGTGCAAAAGTGGTTTCCTGCACCAACACAAGTGCGAAAAGTGGTTTTTCAACACTAACACAAGTGCGAAAAGTGGTTTTTCAACACTATCACAAGTGCAAAAGTGGTTTCCTGCACCAACACAAGTGCAAAAAGTGGTTTTTCAACACTAACACAAGTGCGAAAAGTGGTTTTTCAACACTATCACAAGTGCAAAAAATGTTTTTTCCACACTAATACAAGTGCAAAAGTGGTTTCCTGCACCAACACAGGTGCGAAAAGTGGTTTTTCAACACTAACACAAGTGCGAAAAGTGGTTTTTCAACACTATCACAAGTGCGAAAAGTGGTTTTTCAACACTATCACAAGTGCAAAAAGTGATTTTTCCACAGTAATACAAGTGCAAAAGTGGTTTCCTGTCCCAACACAAGTGGGAAAAGTGGATTTTCAACACTAACACAAGTGCGAAAAGTGGGTTTTCAACACTAACACAAGTGCGAAAAGTGGTTTCCTTCACTAACACAAGTGCGAAAAGTGGTTTTTGAACACTAACACAAGTGCAAAAAGTGGTTTTTCAACACTAACACAGTTGCGAAAAGTGGTTTTTCCACACTAATACAAGTGCAAAAGTGGTTTCCTGCACAAACACAAGTGCGAAAAGTGGTTTTTCAACACTAACACAAGTGCGAAAATTGGTTTTTCAACACTATCACAAGTGCAAAAAGTGTTTTTTCCACACTAATACAAGTGCAAAGGTGGTTTCCTGCACCAACACAAGTGCAAAAAGTGGTTTTTCAACACTAACACAAGTGCAAAAAGTGGTTTTTCAACACTATCACAAGTGCAAAAAGTGTTTTTTCCACACTAATACAAGTGCAAAAGTGGTTTCCTGCACCAACACAAGTGGTAAAAGTGGATTTTCAACACTAACACAAGTGCGAAAAGTGGGTTTTCAACACTAACACAAGTGCGAAAAGTGGTTTTTCAACACTATCGCAAGTGCAAAAGTGGTTTCCTGCACCAACACAAGTGCGAAAAGTGGTTTTTCAACACTAACACAAGTGCGAAAAGTGGTTTTTCAACACTATCACAAGTGCAAAAAGTGTTTTTTCCACACTAATACAAGTGCAAAAGTGGTTTCCTGCACTAACACAAGTGCGAAAAGTGGTTTTTCAACACTAACACAAGTGCGAAAAGTGGTTTTTCAACACTATCACAAGTGCAAAAAGTGTTTTTTCCACACTAATACAAGTGCAAAAGTGCTTTCCTGCACCAACACAAGTGCGAAAAGTGGATTTTCAACACTAACACAAGTGCGAAAATTGGGTTTTCAACACTAACACAAGTGAGAAAAGTGGTTTCCTTCACTAACACAAGTGCGAAAAGTGGTTTTTCAACACTAACACAAGTGCGAAAAGTGGGTTTTCAACACTAACACAAGTGCGAAAAGTGGTTTTTCCACACTAATACAAGTGCAAAAGTGGTTTCCTGCACCAAAACAAGTGCGAAAAGTGGTTTTTCAACACTATCACAAGTGCAAAAAGTGTTTTTTCCACACTAATACAAGTGCAAAAGTGGTTTCCTGCACCAACACAAGTGCGAAAAGTGGTTTTTCAACACTAACACAAGTGCGAAAAGTGGTTTTTCAACACTATCACAAGTGCAAAAAGTGTTTTTTCCACACTAATACAAGTGCAAAAGTGGTTTCCTGCACCAACCCAAGTGGGAAAAGTGGATTTTCAACACTAACACAAGTGCGAAAAGTGGGTTTTCAACACTAACACAAGTGCGAAAATTGGATTTTCAACACTAACACAAGTGCGAAAAGTGGTTTTCCCACACTAATACAAGTGCAAAAGTGGTTTCCTGCACCAACACAGGTGCGAAAAGTGGTTTTTCAACACTAACACAAATGCGAAAAGTGGTTTTTCAACACTATCACAAGTGCAAAAAGTGTTTTTTCCACACTAATACAAGTGCAAAAGTGGTTTCCTGCACCAACACAAGTGCGAAAAGTGGTTTTTCAACACTAACACAAGTGCGAAAAGTGGTTTTTCAACACTATCACAAGTGCAAAAGTGGTTTCCTGCACCAACACAAGTGCAAAAAGTGGTTTTTCAACACTAACACAAGTGCGAAAAGTGGTTTTTCAACACTATCACAAGTGCAAAAAATGTTTTTTCCACACTAATACAAGTGCAAAAGTGGTTTCCTGCACTAACACAAGTGCGAAAAGTGGTTTTTCAACACTAACACAAGTGCGAAAAGTGGTTTTTCAACACTATCACAAGTGCAAAAAGTGTTTTTTCCACACTAATACAAGTGCAAAAGTGGTTTCCTGCACCAACACAAGTGCGAAAAGTGGATTTTCAACACTAACACAAGTGCGAAAAGTGGGTTTTCAACACTAACACAAGTGCGAAAAGTGGTTTCCTTCACTAACACAAGTGCGAAAAGTGGTTTTTCAACACTAACACAAGTGCGAAAAGTGGGTTTTCAACAATAACACAAGTGCGAAAAGTGGTTTTTCCACACTAATACAAGTGCAAAAGTGGTTTCCTGCACCAACACAAGTGTGAAAAGTGGTTTTTCAACACTAACACAAGTGCGAAAAGTGGTTTTTCAACACTATCACAAGTGCAAAAAGTGTTTTTTCCACACTAATACAAGTGCAAAAGTGGTTTCCTGCACCAACACAAGTGCGAAAAGTGGTTTTTCAACACTAACACAAGTGCGAAAAGTGGTTTTTCAACACTATCACAAGTGCAAAAAGTGTTTTTTCCACACTAATACAAGTGCAAAAGTGGTTTCCTGCACCAACCCAAGTGGGAAAAGTGGATTTTCAACACTAACACAAGTTCGAAAAGTGGGTTTTCAACACTAACACAAGTGCGAAAATTGGTTTTTCAACACTAACACAAGTGCGAAAAGTGGTTTTTCCACACTAATACAAGTGCAAAAGTGGTTTCCTGCACTAACACAATTGCGAAAAGTGGTTTTTCAACACTAACACAAGTGCGAAAAGTGGTTTTTCAACACTAACACAAGTGCGAAAAGTGGTTTTTCCACACTAATACAAGTGCAAAAGTGGTTTCCTGCACCAACACAGGTGTGAAAAGTGGTTTTTCAACACTAACACAAGTGCGAAAAGTGGTTTTTCAACACTATCACAAGTGCAAAAAGTGTTTTTTCCACACTAATACAAGTGCAAAGGTGGTTTCCTGCACAAACACAAGTGTGAAAAGTGGTTTTTCAACACTAACACAGTTGCAAAAAGTGGTTTTTCCACACTAATACAAGTGCAAAAGTGGTTTCCTGCACAAACACAAGTGCGAAAAGTGGTTTTTCAACACTAACACAAGTGCGAAAAGTGGTTTTTCAACACTATCACAAGTGCAAAAAGTGTTTTTTCCACACTAATACAAGTGCAAAAGTGGTTTCCTGCACAAACACAAGTGTGAAAAGTGGTTTTTCAACACTAACACAGTTGCGAAAAGTGGTTTTTCCACACTAATACAAGTGCAAAAGTGGTTTCCTGCACAAACAGAAGTGTGAAAAGTGGTTTTTCAACACTAACACAAGTGCGAAAAGTGGTTTTTCAACACTATCACAAGTGCAAAAAGTGTTTTTTCCACACTAATACAAGTGCAAAGGTGGTTTCCTGCACCAACACAAGTGCAAAAAGTGGTTTTTCAACACTAACACAAGTGCGAAAAGTGGTTTTTCAACACTATCACAAGTGCAAAAAGTGTTTTTTCCACACTAATACAAGTGCAAAAGTGGTTTCCTGCACCAACACAAGTGGGAAAAGTGGATTTTCAACACTAACACAAGTGCGAAAAGTGGGTTTTCAACACTAACACAAGTGCGAAAAGTGGTTTTTCAACACTATCACAAGTGCAAAAGTGGTTTCCTGCACCAACACAAGTGCGAAAAGTGGTTTTTCAACACTAACACAAGTGCGAAATGTGGTTTTTCAACACTATCACAAGTGCAAAAAGTGTTTTTTCCACACTAATACAAGTGCAAAAGTGGTTTCCTGCACTAACACAAGTGCGAAAAGTGGTTTTTCAACACTAACACAAGTGCGAAAAGTGGTTTTTCAACACTATCACAAGTGCAAAAAGTGTTTTTTCCACACTAATACAAGTGCAAAAGTGGTTTCCTGCACCAACACAAGTGCGAAAAGTGGATTTTCAACACTAACACAAGTGCGAAAAGTGGGTTTTCAACACTAACACAAGGGTGAAAAGTGGTTTCCTTCACTAACACAAGTGCGAAAAGTGGTTTTTCAACACTAACACAAGTGCGAAAAGTGGGTTTTCAACACTAACACAAGTGCGAAAAGTGGTTTTTCCACACTAATGCAAGTGCAAAAGTGGTTTCCTGCACCAACACAAGTGCGAAAAGTGGTTTTTCAACACTATCACAAGTGCAAAAAGTGTTTTTTCCACACTAATACAAGTGCAAAAGTGGTTTCCTGCACCAACACAAGTGCGAAAAGTGGTTTTTCAACACTAACACAAGTGCGAAAAGTGGTTTTTCAACACTATCACAAGTGCAAAAAGTGGTTTTCCCACACTAATACAAGTGCAAAAGTGGTTTCCTGCACCAACCCAAGTGGGAAAAGTGGATTTTCAACACTAACACAAGTGCGAAAAGTGGGTTTTCAACACTAACACAAGTGCGAAAATTGGTTTTTCAACACTAACACAAGTGCGAAAAGTGGTTTTCCCACACTAATACAAGTGCAAAAGTGGTTTCCTGCACCAACACAGGTGCGAAAAGTGGTTTTTCAACACTAACACAAGTGCGAAAAGTGGTTTTTCAACACTATCACAAGTGCAAAAAGTGTTTTTTCCACACTAATACAAGTGCAAAAGTGGTTTCCTGCACCAACACAAGTGCGAAAATTGGTTTTTCAACACTAACACAAGTGCGAAAAGTGGTTTTTCAACACTATCACAAGTGCAAAAAGTGTTTTTTCCACACTAATACAAGTGCAAAAGTGGTTTCCTGCACCAACCCAAGTGGGAAAAGTGGATTTTCAACACTAACACAAGTTCGAAAAGTGGGTTTTCAACACTAACACAAGTGCGAAAATTGGTTTTTCAACACTAACACAAGTGCGAAAAGTGGTTTTTCCACACTAATACAAGTGCAAAAGTGGTTTCCTGCACCAACACAAGTGCGAAAAGTGGATTTTCAACACTAACACAAGTGCGAAAAGTGGGTTTTCAACACTAACACAAGTGCGAAAAGTGGTTTCCTTCACTAACACAAGTGCGAAAAGTGGTTTTTCAACACTAACACAAGTGCGAAAAGTGGGTTTTCAACAATAACACAAGTGCGAAAAGTGGTTTTTCCACACTAATACAAGTGCAAAAGTGGTTTCCTGCACCAACACAAGTGTGAAAAGTGGTTTTTCAACACTAACACAAGTGCGAAAAGTGGTTTTTCAACACTATCACAAGTGCAAAAAGTGTTTTTTCCACACTAATACAAGTGCAAAAGTGGTTTCCTGCACCAACACAAGTGCGAAAAGTGGTTTTTCAACACTAACACAAGTGCGAAAAGTGGTTTTTCAACACTATCACAAGTGCAAAAAGTGTTTTTTCCACACTAATACAAGTGCAAAAGTGGTTTCCTGCACCAACCCAAGTGGGAAAAGTGGATTTTCAACACTAACACAAGTTCGAAAAGTGGGTTTTCAACACTAACACAAGTGCGAAAATTGGTTTTTCAACACTAACACAAGTGCGAAAAGTGGTTTTTCCACACTAATACAAGTGCAAAAGTGGTTTCCTGCACTAACACAATTGCGAAAAGTGGTTTTTCAACACTAACACAAGTGCGAAAAGTGGTTTTTCAACACTAACACAAGTGCGAAAAGTGGTTTTTCCACACTAATACAAGTGCAAAAGTGGTTTCCTGCACCAACACAGGTGTGAAAAGTGGTTTTTCAACACTAACACAAGTGCGAAAAGTGGTTTTTCAACACTATCACAAGTGCAAAAAGTGTTTTTTCCACACTAATACAAGTGCAAAGGTGGTTTCCTGCACAAACACAAGTGTGAAAAGTGGTTTTTCAACACTAACACAGTTGCAAAAAGTGGTTTTTCCACACTAATACAAGTGCAAAAGTGGTTTCCTGCACAAACACAAGTGCGAAAAGTGGTTTTTCAACACTAACACAAGTGCGAAAAGTGGTTTTTCAACACTATCACAAGTGCAAAAAGTGTTTTTTCCACACTAATACAAGTGCAAAAGTGGTTTCCTGCACAAACACAAGTGTGAAAAGTGGTTTTTCAACACTAACACAGTTGCGAAAAGTGGTTTTTCCACACTAATACAAGTGCAAAAGTGGTTTCCTGCACAAACAGAAGTGTGAAAAGTGGTTTTTCAACACTAACACAAGTGCGAAAAGTGGTTTTTCAACACTATCACAAGTGCAAAAAGTGTTTTTTCCACACTAATACAAGTGCAAAGGTGGTTTCCTGCACCAACACAAGTGCAAAAAGTGGTTTTTCAACACTAACACAAGTGCGAAAAGTGGTTTTTCAACACTATCACAAGTGCAAAAAGTGTTTTTTCCACACTAATACAAGTGCAAAAGTGGTTTCCTGCACCAACACAAGTGGGAAAAGTGGATTTTCAACACTAACACAAGTGCGAAAAGTGGGTTTTCAACACTAACACAAGTGCGAAAAGTGGTTTTTCAACACTATCACAAGTGCAAAAGTGGTTTCCTGCACCAACACAAGTGCGAAAAGTGGTTTTTCAACACTAACACAAGTGCGAAATGTGGTTTTTCAACACTATCACAAGTGCAAAAAGTGTTTTTTCCACACTAATACAAGTGCAAAAGTGGTTTCCTGCACTAACACAAGTGCGAAAAGTGGTTTTTCAACACTAACACAAGTGCGAAAAGTGGTTTTTCAACACTATCACAAGTGCAAAAAGTGTTTTTTCCACACTAATACAAGTGCAAAAGTGGTTTCCTGCACCAACACAAGTGCGAAAAGTGGATTTTCAACACTAACACAAGTGCGAAAAGTGGGTTTTCAACACTAACACAAGGGTGAAAAGTGGTTTCCTTCACTAACACAAGTGCGAAAAGTGGTTTTTCAACACTAACACAAGTGCGAAAAGTGGGTTTTCAACACTAACACAAGTGCGAAAAGTGGTTTTTCCACACTAATGCAAGTGCAAAAGTGGTTTCCTGCACCAACACAAGTGCGAAAAGTGGTTTTTCAACACTATCACAAGTGCAAAAAGTGTTTTTTCCACACTAATACAAGTGCAAAAGTGGTTTCCTGCACCAACACAAGTGCGAAAAGTGGTTTTTCAACACTAACACAAGTGCGAAAAGTGGTTTTTCAACACTATCACAAGTGCAAAAAGTGGTTTTCCCACACTAATACAAGTGCAAAAGTGGTTTCCTGCACCAACCCAAGTGGGAAAAGTGGATTTTCAACACTAACACAAGTGCGAAAAGTGGGTTTTCAACACTAACACAAGTGCGAAAATTGGTTTTTCAACACTAACACAAGTGCGAAAAGTGGTTTTCCCACACTAATACAAGTGCAAAAGTGGTTTCCTGCACCAACACAG
This sequence comes from Myxine glutinosa, assembly GCF_964187855.1. Lineage (NCBI taxonomy): Eukaryota > Metazoa > Chordata > Myxini > Myxiniformes > Myxinidae > Myxine > Myxine glutinosa. The sequence goes on along the minus strand of NW_027617167.1, from coordinate 42,684 downwards.
GTGCGAAAAGTGGTTTTTCAACACTAACACAAGTGCGAAAAGTGGTTTTTCAACACTATCACAAGTGCAAAAAGTGTTTTTTCCACACTAATACAAGTGCAAAAGTGGTTTCCTGCACCAACACAAGTGCGAAAATTGGTTTTTCAACACTAACACAAGTGCGAAAAGTGGTTTTTCAACACTATCACAAGTGCAAAAAGTGTTTTTTCCACACTAATACAAGTGCAAAAGTGGTTTCCTGCACCAACCCAAGTGGGAAAAGTGGATTTTCAACACTAACACAAGTTCGAAAAGTGGGTTTTCAACACTAACACAAGTGCGAAAATTGGTTTTTCAACACTAACACAAGTGCGAAAAGTGGTTTTTCCACACTAATACAAGTGCAAAAGTGGTTTCCTGCACTAACACAATTGCGAAAAGTGGTTTTTCAACACTAACACAAGTGCGAAAAGTGGTTTTTCAACACTAACACAAGTGCGAAAAGTGGTTTTTCCACACTAATACAAGTGCAAAAGTGGTTTCCTGCACCAACACAGGTGTGAAAAGTGGTTTTTCAACACTAACACAAGTGCGAAAAGTGGTTTTTCAACACTATCACAAGTGCAAAAAGTGTTTTTTCCACACTAATACAAGTGCAAAGGTGGTTTCCTGCACAAACACAAGTGTGAAAAGTGGTTTTTCAACACTAACACAGTTGCAAAAAGTGGTTTTTCCACACTAATACAAGTGCAAAAGTGGTTTCCTGCACAAACACAAGTGCAAAAAGTGGTTTTTCAACACTAACACAAGTGCGAAAAGTGGTTTTTCAACACTATCACAAGTGCAAAAAGTGTTTTTTCCACACTAATACAAGTGCAAAAGTGGTTTCCTGCACAAACACAAGTGTGAAAAGTGGTTTTTCAACACTAACACAGTTGCGAAAAGTGGTTTTTCCACACTAATACAAGTGCAAAAGTGGTTTCCTGCACAAACAGAAGTGTGAAAAGTGGTTTTTCAACACTAACACAAGTGCGAAAAGTGGTTTTTCAACACTATCACAAGTGCAAAAAGTGTTTTTTCCACACTAATACAAGTGCAAAGGTGGTTTCCTGCACCAACACAAGTGCAAAAAGTGGTTTTTCAACACTAACACAAGTGCGAAAAGTGGTTTTTCAACACTATCACAAGTGCAAAAAGTGTTTTTTCCACACTAATACAAGTGCAAAAGTGGTTTCCTGCACCAACACAAGTGGGAAAAGTGGATTTTCAACACTAACACAAGTGCGAAAAGTGGGTTTTCAACACTAACACAAGTGCGAAAAGTGGTTTTTCAACACTATCACAAGTGCAAAAGTGGTTTCCTGCACCAACACAAGTGCGAAAAGTGGTTTTTCAACACTAACACAAGTGCGAAATGTGGTTTTTCAACACTATCACAAGTGCAAAAAGTGTTTTTTCCACACTAATACAAGTGCAAAAGTGGTTTCCTGCACTAACACAAGTGCGAAAAGTGGTTTTTCAACACTAACACAAGTGCGAAAAGTGGTTTTTCAACACTATCACAAGTGCAAAAAGTGTTTTTTCCACACTAATACAAGTGCAAAAGTGGTTTCCTGCACCAACACAAGTGCGAAAAGTGGATTTTCAACACTAACACAAGTGCGAAAAGTGGGTTTTCAACACTAACACAAGGGTGAAAAGTGGTTTCCTTCACTAACACAAGTGCGAAAAGTGGTTTTTCAACACTAACACAAGTGCGAAAAGTGGGTTTTCAACACTAACACAAGTGCGAAAAGTGGTTTTTCCACACTAATGCAAGTGCAAAAGTGGTTTCCTGCACCAACACAAGTGCGAAAAGTGGTTTTTCAACACTATCACAAGTGCAAAAAGTGTTTTTTCCACACTAATACAAGTGCAAAAGTGGTTTCCTGCACCAACACAAGTGCGAAAAGTGGTTTTTCAACACTAACACAAGTGCGAAAAGTGGTTTTTCAACACTATCACAAGTGCAAAAAGTGGTTTTCCCACACTAATACAAGTGCAAAAGTGGTTTCCTGCACCAACCCAAGTGGGAAAAGTGGATTTTCAACACTAACACAAGTGCGAAAAGTGGGTTTTCAACACTAACACAAGTGCGAAAATTGGTTTTTCAACACTAACACAAGTGCGAAAAGTGGTTTTCCCACACTAATACAAGTGCAAAAGTGGTTTCCTGCACCAACACAGGTGCGAAAAGTGGTTTTTCAACACTAACACAAGTGCGAAAAGTGGTTTTTCAACACTATCACAAGTGCAAAAAGTGTTTTTTCCACACTAATACAAGTGCAAAAGTGGTTTCCTGCACCAACACAAGTGCGAAAATTGGTTTTTCAACACTAACACAAGTGCGAAAAGTGGTTTTCCCACACTAATACAAGTGCAAAAGTGGTTTCCTGCACCAACACAGGTGCGAAAAGTGGTTTTTCAACACTAACACAAGTGCGAAAAGTGGTTTTTCAACACTATCACAAGTGCAAAAAGTGTTTTTTCCACACTAATACAAGTGCAAAAGTGGTTTCCTGCACCAACACAAGTGCGAAAAGTGGTTTTTCAACACTATCACAAGTGCAAAAGTGGTTTCCTGCACCAACACAAGTGCGAAAAGTGGTTTTTCAACACTAACACAAGTGCGAAAAGTGGTTTTTCAACACTATCACAAGTGCAAAAAGTGTTTTTTCCACACTAATACAAGTGCAAAAGTGGTTTCCTGCACTAACACAAGTGCGAAAAGTGGTTTTTCAACACTAACACAAGTGCGAAAAGTGGTTTTTCAACACTATCACAAGGGCAAAAAGTGTTTTTTCCACACTAATACAAGTGCAAAAGTGGTTTCCTGCACCAACACAAGTGCGAAAAGTGGATTTTCAACACTAACACAAGTGCGAAAAGTGGGTTTTCAACACTAACACAAGTGCGAAAAGTGGTTTCCTTCACTAACACAAGTGCGAAAAGTGGTTTTTCAACACTAACACAAGTGCGAAAAGTGGGTTTTCAACAATAACACAAGTGCGAAAAGTGGTTTTTCCACACTAATACAAGTGCAAAAGTGGTTTCCTGCACCAACACAAGTGTGAAAAGTGGTTTTTCAACACTAACACAAGTGCGAAAAGTGGTTTTTCAACACTATCACAAGTGCAAAAAGTGTTTTTTCCACACTAATACAAGTGCAAAAGTGGTTTCCTGCACCAACACAAGTGCGAAAAGTGGTTTTTCAACACTAACACAAGTGCGAAAAGTGGTTTTTCAACACTATCACAAGTGCAAAAAGTGTTTTTTCCACACCAATACAAGTGCAAAAGTGGTTTCCTGCACCAACCCAAGTGGGAAAAGTGGATTTTCAACACTAACACAAGTGCGAAAAGTGGGTTTTCAACACTAACACAAGTGCGAAAATTGGTTTTTCAACACTAACACAAGTGCAAAAAGTGTTTTTTCCACAATAATACAAGTGCAAAAAGTGTTTTTTCCACACTAATACAAGTGCAAAAGTGGTTTCCTGCACCAACACAAGTGCGAAAAGTGGTTTTTCAACACTAACACAAGTGCGAAAAGTGGTTTTTCAACACTAACACAAGTGCGAAAAGTGGTTTTTTCCACACTAATACAAGTGCAAAATTGGTTTCCTGCACCAACACAAGTGCGAAAAGTGGTTTTTCAACACTAACACAAGTGCGAAAAGTGGTTTTTCAACACTAACTCAAGTGCGAAAAGTGGTTTTTCAACACTAGCACAAGTGCGAAAAGTGGTTTTTCCACACTAATACAAGTGCAAAAGTGGTTTCCTGCACCAACACAGGTGCGAAAAGTGGTTTTTCAACACTAACACAAGTGCGAAAAGTGGTTTTTCAACACTATCACAAGTGCGAAAAGTGGTTTTTCAACACTATCACAAGTGCAAAAAGTGATTTTTCCACAGTAATACAAGTGCAAAAGTGGTTTCCTGTACCAACACAAGTGGGAAAAGTGGATTTTCAACACTAACACAAATGCGAAAAGTGGGTTTTCAACACTAACACAAGTGCGAAAAGTGGTTTCCTTCACTAACACAAGTGCCAAAAGTGGTTTTTGAACACTAACACAAGTGCAAAAAGTGGGTTTTCAACACTAACACAACGCGAAAATTGGTTTTTCAACACTAACACAAGTGCGAAAAGTGGTTTTTCCACACTAATACAAGTGCAAAAGTGGTTTCCTGCACCAACACAAGTACGAAAAGTGGTTTTTCAACACTAACACAAGTGCGAAAAGTGGTTTTTCAACACTAACACAAGTGCGAAAAGTGGTTTTTTCCACACTAATACAAGTGCAAAATTGGTTTCCTGCACCAACACAAGTGCGAAAAGTGGTTTTTCAACACTAACACAAGTGCGAAAAGTGGTTTTTCAACACTAACACAAGTGCGAAAAGTGGTTTTTCAACACTAGCACAAGTGCGAAAAGTGGTTTTACCACACTAATACAAGTGCAAAAGTGGTTTCCTGCACCAACACAGGTGCGAAAAGTGGTTTTTCAACACTAACACAAGTGCGAAAAGTGGTTTTTCAACACTATCACAAGTGCGAAAAGTGGTTTTTCAACACTATCACAAGTGCAAAAAGTGATTTTTCCACAGTAATACAAGTGCAAAAGTGGTTTCCTGTCCCAACACAAGTGGGAAAAGTGGATTTTCAACACTAACACAAGTGCGAAAAGTGGGTTTTCAACACTAACACAAGTGCGAAAAGTGGTTTCCTTCACTAACACAAGTGCGAAAAGTGGTTTTTGAACACTAACACAAGTGCAAAAAGTGGTTTTTCAACACTAACACAGTTGCGAAAAGTGGTTTTTCAACACTAACACAAGTGCGAAAAGTGGTTTTTGAACACTAATACAAGTGCAAAAGTGGTTTCCTGCACAAACACAAGTGCGAAAAGTGGTTTTTCAACACTAACACAAGTGCGAAAAGTGGTTTTTCAACACTATCACAAGTGCAAAAAGTGTTTTTTCCACACTAATACAAGTGCAAAGGTGGTTTCCTGCACCAACACAAGTGCAAAAAGTGGTTTTTCAACACTAACACAAGTGCAAAAAGTGGTTTTTCGACACTATCACAAGTGCAAAAAGTGTTTTTTCCACACTAATACAAGTGCAAAAGTGGTTTCCTGCACCAACACAAGTGGGAAAAGTGGATTTTCAACACTAACACAAGTGCGAAAAGTGGGTTTTCAACACTAACACAAGTGCGAAAAGTGGTTTTTCAACACTATCGCAAGTGCAAAAGTGGTTTCCTGCACCAACACAAGTGCGAAAAGTGGTTTTTCAACACTAACACAAGTGCGAAAAGTGGTTTTTCAACACTATCACAAGTGCAAAAAGTGTTTTTTCCACACTAATACAAGTGCAAAAGTGGTTTCCTGCACTAACACAAGTGCGAAAAGTGGGTTTTCAACACTAACACAAGTGCGAAAAGTGGTTTTTCAACACTATCACAAGTGCAAAAAGTGTTTTTTCCACACTAATACAAGTGCAAAAGTGCTTTCCTGCACCAACACAAGTGCGAAAAGTGGATTTTCAACACTAACACAAGTGCGAAAAGTGGGTTTTCAACACTAACACAAGTGAGAAAAGTGGTTTCCTTCACTAACACAAGTGCGAAAAGTGGTTTTTCAACACTAACACAAGTGCGAAAAGTGGGTTTTCAACACTAACACAAGTGCGAAAAGTGGTTTTTCCACACTAATACAAGTGCAAAAGTGGTTTCCTGCACCAACACAAGTGCGAAAAGTGGTTTTTCAACACTATCACAAGTGCAAAAAGTGTTTTTTCCACACTAATACAAGTGCAAAAGTGGTTTCCTGCACCAACACAAGTGCGAAAAGTGGTTTTTCAACACTAACACAAGTGCGAAAAGTGGTTTTTCAACACTATCACAAGTGCAAAAAGTGTTTTTTCCACACTAATACAAGTGCAAAAGTGGTTTCCTGCACCAACCCAAGTGGGAAAAGTGGATTTTCAACACTAACACAAGTGCGAAAAGTGGGTTTTCAACACTAACACAAGTGCGAAAATTGAATTTTCAACACAAACACAAGTGCGAAAAGTGGTTTTCCCACACTAATACAAGTGTAAAAGTGGTTTCCTGCACCAACACAGGTGCGAAAAGTGGTTTTTCAACACTAACACAAATGCGAAAAGTGGTTTTTCAACACTATCACAAGTGCAAAAAGTGTTTTTTCCACACTAATACAAGTGCAAAAGTGGTTTCCTGCACCAACACAAGTGCGAAAAGTGGTTTTTCAACACTAACACAAGTGCGAAAAGTGGTTTTTCAACACTATCACAAGTGCAAAAGTGGTTTCCTGCACCAACACAAGTGCAAAAAGTGGTTTTTCAACACTAACACAAGTGCGAAAAGTGGTTTTTCAACACTATCACAAGTGCAAAAAATGTTTTTTCCACACTAATACAAGTGCAAAAGTGGTTTCCTGCACTAACACAAGTGCGAAAAGTGGTTTTTCAACACTAACACAAGTGCGAAAAGTGGTTTTTCAACACTATCACAAGTGCAAAAAGTGTTTTTTCCACACTAATACAAGTGCAAAAGTGGTTTCCTGCACCAACACAAGTGCGAAAAGTGGATTTTCAACACTAACACAAGTGCGAAAAGTGGGTTTTCAACACTAACACAAGTGCGAAAAGTGGTTTCCTTCACTAACACAAGTGCGAAAAGTGGTTTTTCAACACTAACACAAGTGCGAAAAGTGGGTTTTCAACAATAACACAAGTGCGAAAAGTGGTTTTTCCACACTAATACAAGTGCAAAAGTGGTTTCCTGCACCAACACAAGTGTGAAAAGTGGTTTTTCAACACTAACACAAGTGCGAAAAGTGGTTTTTCAACACTATCACAAGTGCAAAAAGTGTTTTTTCCACACTAATACAAGTGCAAAAGTGGTTTCCTGCACCAACACAAGTGCGAAAAGTGGTTTTTCAACACTAACACAAGTGCGAAAAGTGGTTTTTCAACACTATCACAAGTGCAAAAAGTGTTTTTTCCACACTAATACAAGTGCAAAAGTGGTTTCCTGCACCAACCCAAGTGGGAAAAGTGGATTTTCAACACTAACACAAGTTCGAAAAGTGGGTTTTCAACACTAACACAAGTGCGAAAATTGGTTTTTCAACACTAACACAAGTGCGAAAAGTGGTTTTTCCACACTAATACAAGTGCAAAAGTGGTTTCCTGCACTAACACAAGTGCGAAAAGTGGTTTTTCAACACTAACACAAGTGCGAAAAGTGGTTTTTCAACACTAACACAAGTGCGAAAAGTGGTTTTTCCACACTAATACAAGTGCAAAAGTGGTTTCCTGCACCAACACAGGTGTGAAAAGTGGTTTTTCAACACTAACACAAGTGCGAAAAGTGGTTTTTCAACACTATCACAAGTGCAAAAAGTGTTTTTTCCACACTAATACAAGTGCAAAGGTGGTTTCCTGCACAAACACAAGTGTGAAAAGTGGTTTTTCAACACTAACACAGTTGCAAAAAGTGGTTTTTCCACACTAATACAAGTGCAAAAGTGGTTTCCTGCACAAACACAAGTGCGAAAAGTGGTTTTTCAACACTAACACAAGTGCGAAAAGTGGTTTTTCAACACTATCACAAGTGCAAAAAGTGTTTTTTCCACACTAATACAAGTGCAAAGGTGGTTTCCTGCACCAACACAAGTGCAAAAAGTGGTTTTTCAACACTAACACAAGTGCGAAAAGTGGTTTTTCAACACTATCACAAGTGCAAAAAGTGTTTTTTCCACACTAATACAAGTGCAAAAGTGGTTTCCTGCACCAACACAAGTGGGAAAAGTGGATTTTCAACACTAACACAAGTGCGAAAAGTGGGTTTTCAACACTAACACAAGTGCGAAAAGTGGTTTTTCAACACTATCACAAGTGCAAAAGTGGTTTCCTGCACCAACACAAGTGCGAAAAGTGGTTTTTCAACACTAACACAAGTGCGAAAAGTGGTTTTTCAACACTATCACAAGTGCAAAAAGTGTTTTTTCCACACTAATACAAGTGCAAAAGTGGTTTCCTGCACTAACACAAGTGCGAAAAGTGGTTTTTCAACACTAACACAAGTGCGAAAAGTGGTTTTTCAACACTATCACAAGTGCAAAAAGTGTTTTTTTCCACACTAATACAAGTGAAAAAGTGGTTTCCTGCACCAACACAAGTGCGAAAAGTGGATTTTCAACACTAACACAAGTGCGAAAAGTGGGTTTTCAACACTAACACAAGGGTGAAAAGTGGTTTCCTTCACTAACACAAGTGCGAAAAGTGGTTTTTCAACACTAACACAAGTGCGAAAAGTGGGTTTTCAACACTAACACAAGTGCGAAAAGTGGTTTTTCCACACTAATACAAGTGCAAAAGTGGTTTCCTGCACCAACACAAGTGCGAAAAGTGGTTTTTCAACACTATCACAAGTGCAAAAAGTGTTTTTTCCACACTAATACAAGTGCAAAAGTGGTTTCCTGCACCAACACAAGTGCGAAAAGTGGGTTTTCAACACTAACACAAGTGCGAAAAGTGGTTTTTCCACACTAATACAAGTGCAAAAGTGGTTTCCTGCACCAACACAGAGGTGAAAAGTGGTTTTTCAACACTAACACAAGTGCGAAAAGTGGTTTTTCAACACTATCACAAGTGCGAAAAGTGGTTTTTCAACACTATCACAAGTGCAAAAAGTGATTTTTCCACAGTAATACAAGTGCAAAAGTGGTTTCCTGTACCAACACAAGTGGGAAAAGTGGATTTTCAACACTAACCCAAGTGCGAAAAGTGGGTTTTCAACACTAACACAAGTGTGAAAAGTGGTTTCCTTCACTAACACAAGTGCGAAAAGTGGTTTTTGAACACTAACACAAGTGCAAAAAGTGGTTTTTCAACACTAACACAGTTGCGAAAAGTGGTTTTTCCACACTAATACAAGTACAAAAGTGGTTTCCTGCACAAACACAAGTGCGAAAAGTGGTTTTTCAACACTAACACAAGTGCGAAAAGTGGTTTTTCAACACTATCACAAGTGCAAAAAGTGTTTTTTCCACACTAATACAAGTGCAAAAGTGGTTTCCTGCACCAACACAAGTGCGAAAAGTGGATTTTCAACACTAACACAAGTGCGAAAAGTGGGTTTTCAACACTAACACAAGGGTGAAAAGTGGTTTCCTTCACTAACACAAGTGCGAAAAGTGGTTTTTCAACACTAACACAAGTGCGAAAAGTGGGTTTTCAACACTAACACAAGTGCGAAAAGTGGTTTTTCCACACTAATGCAAGTGCAAAAGTGGTTTCCTGCACCAACACAAGTGCGAAAAGTGGTTTTTCAACACTATCACAAGTGCAAAAAGTGTTTTTTCCACACTAATACAAGTGCAAAAGTGGTTTCCTGCACCAACACAAGTGCGAAAAGTGGTTTTTCAACACTAACACAAGTGCGAAAAGTGGTTTTTCAACACTATCACAAGTGCAAAAAGTGGTTTTCCCACACTAATACAAGTGCAAAAGTGGTTTCCTGCACCAACCCAAGTGGGAAAAGTGGATTTTCAACACTAACACAAGTGCGAAAAGTGGGTTTTCAACACTAACACAAGTGCGAAAATTGGTTTTTCAACACTAACACAAGTGCGAAAAGTGGTTTTCCCACACTAATACAAGTGCAAAAGTGGTTTCCTGCACCAACACAGGTGCGAAAAGTGGTTTTTCAACACTAACACAAGTGCGAAAAGTGGTTTTTCAACACTATCACAAGTGCAAAAAGTGTTTTTTCCACACTAATACAAGTGCAAAAGTGGTTTCCTGCACCAACACAAGTGCGAAAATTGGTTTTTCAACACTAACACAAGTGCGAAAAGTGGTTTTCCCACACTAATACAAGTGCAAAAGTGGTTTCCTGCACCAACACAGGTGCGAAAAGTGGTTTTTCAACACTAACACAAGTGCGAAAAGTGGTTTTTCAACACTATCACAAGTGCAAAAAGTGTTTTTTCCACACTAATACAAGTGCAAAAGTGGTTTCCTGCACCAACACAAGTGCGAAAAGTGGTTTTTCAACACTATCACAAGTGCAAAAGTGGTTTCCTGCACCAACACAAGTGCGAAAAGTGGTTTTTCAACACTAACACAAGTGCGAAAAGTGGTTTTTCAACACTATCACAAGTGCAAAAAGTGTTTTTTCCACACTAATACAAGTGCAAAAGTGGTTTCCTGCACTAACACAAGTGCGAAAAGTGGTTTTTCAACACTAACACAAGTGCGAAAAGTGGTTTTTCAACACTATCACAAGTGCAAAAAGTGTTTTTTCCACACTAATACAAGTGCAAAAGTGGTTTCCTGCACCAACACAAGTGCGAAAAGTGGATTTTCAACACTAACACAAGTGCGAAAAGTGGGTTTTCAACACTAACACAAGTGCGAAAAGTGGTTTCCTTCACTAACACAAGTGCGAAAAGTGGTTTTTCAACACTAACACAAGTGCGAAAAGTGGGTTTTCAACAATAACACAAGTGCGAAAAGTGGTTTTTCCACACTAATACAAGTGCAAAAGTGGTTTCCTGCACCAACACAAGTGTGAAAAGTGGTTTTTCAACACTAACACAAGTGCGAAAAGTGGTTTTTCAACACTATCACAAGTGCAAAAAGTGTTTTTTCCACACTAATACAAGTGCAAAAGTGGTTTCCTGCACCAACACAAGTGCGAAAAGTGGTTTTTCAACACTATCACAAGTGCAAAAAGTGTTTTTTCCACACCAATACAAGTGCAAAAGTGGTTTCCTGCACCAACCCAAGTGGGAAAAGTGGATTTTCAACACTAACACAAGTGCGAAAAGTGGGTTTTCAACACTAACACAAGTGCGAAAATTGGTTTTTCAACACTAACACAAGTGCAAAAAGTGTTTTTTCCACACTAATACAAGTGCAAAAAGTGTTTTTTCCACACTAATACAAGTGCAAAAGTGGTTTCCTGCACCAACACAAGTGCGAAAAGTGGTTTTTCAACACTAACACAAGTGCGAAAAGTGGTTTTTCAACACTAACACAAGTGCGAAAAGTGGTTTTTTCCACACTAATACAAGTGCAAAATTGGTTTCCTGCACCAACACAAGTGCGAAAAGTGGTTTTTCAACACTAACACAAGTGCGAAAAGTGGTTTTTCAACACTAACACAAGTGCGAAAAGTGGTTTTTCAACACTAGCACAAGTGCGAAAAGTGGTTTTTCCACACTAATACAAGTGCAAAAGTGGTTTCCTGCACCAACACAGGTGCGAAAAGTGGTTTTTCAACACTAACACAAGTGCGAAAAGTGGTTTTTCAACACTATCACAAGTGCGAAAAGTGGTTTTTCAACACTATCACAAGTGCAAAAAGTGATTTTTCCACAGTAATACAAGTGCAAAAGTGGTTTCCTGTACCAACACAAGTGGGAAAAGTGGATTTTCAACACTAACACAAATGCGAAAAGTGGGTTTTCAACACTAACACAAGTGCGAAAAGTGGTTTCCTTCACTAACACAAGTGCGAAAAGTGGTTTTTGAACACTAACACAAGTGCAAAAAGTGGGTTTTCAACACTAACACAACGCGAAAATTGGTTTTTCAACACTAACACAAGTGCGAAAAGTGGTTTTTCCACACTAATACAAGTGCAAAAAGTGTTTTTTCCACACTAATACAAGTGCAAAAGTGGTTTCCTGCACCAACACAAGTACGAAAAGTGGTTTTTCAACACTAACACAAGTGCGAAAAGTGGTTTTTCAACACTAACACAAGTGCGAAAAGTGGTTTTTTCCACACTAATACAAGTGCAAAATTGGTTTCCTGCACCAACACAAGTGCGAAAAGTGGTTTTTCAACACTAACACAAGTGCGAAAAGTGGTTTTTCAACACTAACACAAGTGCGAAAAGTGGTTTTTCAACACTAGCACAAGTGCGAAAAGTGGTTTTACCACACTAATACAAGTGCAAAAGTGGTTTCCTGCACCAACACAGGTGCGAAAAGTGGTTTTTCAACACTAACACAAGTGCGAAAAGTGGTTTTTCAACACTATCACAAGTGCGAAAAGTGGTTTTTCAACACTATCACAAGTGCAAAAAGTGATTTTTCCACAGTAATACAAGTGCAAAAGTGGTTTCCTGTCCCAACACAAGTGGGAAAAGTGGATTTTCAACACTAACACAAGTGCGAAAAGTGGGTTTTCAACACTAACACAAGTGCGAAAAGTGGTTTCCTTCACTAACACAAGTGCGAAAAGTGGTTTTTGAACACTAACACAAGTGCAAAAAGTGGTTTTTCAACACTAACACAGTTGCGAAAAGTGGTTTTTCAACACTAACACAAGTGCGAAAAGTGGTTTTTGAACACTAATACAAGTGCAAAAGTGGTTTCCTGCACAAACACAAGTGCGAAAAGTGGTTTTTCAACACTAACACAAGTGCGAAAAGTGGTTTTTCAACACTATCACAAGTGCAAAAAGTGTTTTTTCCACACTAATACAAGTGCAAAGGTGGTTTCCTGCACCAACACAAGTGCAAAAAGTGGTTTTTCAACACTAACACAAGTGCAAAAAGTGGTTTTTCGACACTATCACAAGTGCAAAAAGTGTTTTTTCCACACTAATACAAGTGCAAAAGTGGTTTCCTGCACCAACACAAGTGGGAAAAGTGGATTTTCAACACTAACACAAGTGCGAAAAGTGGGTTTTCAACACTAACACAAGTGCGAAAAGTGGTTTTTCAACACTATCGCAAGTGCAAAAGTGGTTTCCTGCACCAACACAAGTGCGAAAAGTGGTTTTTCAACACTAACACAAGTGCGAAAAGTGGTTTTTCAACACTATCACAAGTGCAAAAAGTGTTTTTTCCACACTAATACAAGTGCAAAAGTGGTTTCCTGCACTAACACAAGTGCGAAAAGTGGGTTTTCAACACTAACACAAGTGCGAAAAGTGGTTTTTCAACACTATCACAAGTGCAAAAAGTGTTTTTTCCACACTAATACAAGTGCAAAAGTGCTTTCCTGCACCAACACAAGTGCGAAAAGTGGATTTTCAACACTAACACAAGTGCGAAAAGTGGGTTTTCAACACTAACACAAGTGAGAAAAGTGGTTTCCTTCACTAACACAAGTGCGAAAAGTGGTTTTTCAACACTAACACAAGTGCGAAAAGTGGGTTTTCAACACTAACACAAGTGCGAAAAGTGGTTTTTCCACACTAATACAAGTGCAAAAGTGGTTTCCTGCACCAACACAAGTGCGAAAAGTGGTTTTTCAACACTATCACAAGTGCAAAAAGTGTTTTTTCCACACTAATACAAGTGCAAAAGTGGTTTCCTGCACCAACACAAGTGCGAAAAGTGGTTTTTCAACACTAACACAAGTGCGAAAAGTGGTTTTTCAACACTATCACAAGTGCAAAAAGTGTTTTTTCCACACTAATACAAGTGCAAAAGTGGTTTCCTGCACCAACCCAAGTGGGAAAAGTGGATTTTCAACACTAACACAAGTGCGAAAAGTGGGTTTTCAACACTAACACAAGTGCGAAAATTGAATTTTCAACACTAACACAAGTGCGAAAAGTGGTTTTCCCACACTAATACAAGTGTAAAAGTGGTTTCCTGCACCAACACAGGTGCGAAAAGTGGTTTTTCAACACTAACACAAATGCGAAAAGTGGTTTTTCAACACTATCACAAGTGCAAAAAGTGTTTTTTCCACACTAATACAAGTGCAAAAGTGGTTTCCTGCACCAACACAAGTGCGAAAAGTGGTTTTTCAACACTAACACAAGTGCGAAAAGTGGTTTTTCAACACTATCACAAGTGCAAAAGTGGTTTCCTGCACCAACACAAGTGCAAAAAGTGGTTTTTCAACACTAACACAAGTGCGAAAAGTGGTTTTTCAACACTATCACAAGTGCAAAAAATGTTTTTTCCACACTAATACAAGTGCAAAAGTGGTTTCCTGCACTAACACAAGTGCGAAAAGTGGTTTTTCAACACTAACACAAGTGCGAAAAGTGGTTTTTCAACACTATCACAAGTGCAAAAAGTGTTTTTTCCACACTAATACAAGTGCAAAAGTGGTTTCCTGCACCAACACAAGTGCGAAAAGTGGATTTTCAACACTAACACAAGTGCGAAAAGTGGGTTTTCAACACTAACACAAGTGCGAAAAGTGGTTTCCTTCACTAACACAAGTGCGAAAAGTGGTTTTTCAACACTAACACAAGTGCGAAAAGTGGGTTTTCAACAATAACACAAGTGCGAAAAGTGGTTTTTCCACACTAATACAAGTGCAAAAGTGGTTTCCTGCACCAACACAAGTGTGAAAAGTGGTTTTTCAACACTAACACAAGTGCGAAAAGTGGTTTTTCAACACTATCACAAGTGCAAAAAGTGTTTTTTCCACACTAATACAAGTGCAAAAGTGGTTTCCTGCACCAACACAAGTGCGAAAAGTGGTTTTTCAACACTAACACAAGTGCGAAAAGTGGTTTTTCAACACTATCACAAGTGCAAAAAGTGTTTTTTCCACACTAATACAAGTGCAAAAGTGGTTTCCTGCACCAACCCAAGTGGGAAAAGTGGATTTTCAACACTAACACAAGTTCGAAAAGTGGGTTTTCAACACTAACACAAGTGCGAAAATTGGTTTTTCAACACTAACACAAGTGCGAAAAGTGGTTTTTCCACACTAATACAAGTGCAAAAGTGGTTTCCTGCACTAACACAAGTGCGAAAAGTGGTTTTTCAACACTAACACAAGTGCGAAAAGTGGTTTTTCAACACTAACACAAGTGCGAAAAGTGGTTTTTCCACACTAATACAAGTGCAAAAGTGGTTTCCTGCACCAACACAGGTGTGAAAAGTGGTTTTTCAACACTAACACAAGTGCGAAAAGTGGTTTTTCAACACTATCACAAGTGCAAAAAGTGTTTTTTCCACACTAATACAAGTGCAAAGGTGGTTTCCTGCACAAACACAAGTGTGAAAAGTGGTTTTTCAACACTAACACAGTTGCAAAAAGTGGTTTTTCCACACTAATACAAGTGCAAAAGTGGTTTCCTGCACAAACACAAGTGCGAAAAGTGGTTTTTCAACACTAACACAAGTGCGAAAAGTGGTTTTTCAACACTATCACAAGTGCAAAAAGTGTTTTTTCCACACTAATACAAGTGCAAAGGTGGTTTCCTGCACCAACACAAGTGCAAAAAGTGGTTTTTCAACACTAACACAAGTGCGAAAAGTGGTTTTTCAACACTATCACAAGTGCAAAAAGTGTTTTTTCCACACTAATACAAGTGCAAAAGTGGTTTCCTGCACCAACACAAGTGGGAAAAGTGGATTTTCAACACTAACACAAGTGCGAAAAGTGGGTTTTCAACACTAACACAAGTGCGAAAAGTGGTTTTTCAACACTATCACAAGTGCAAAAGTGGTTTCCTGCACCAACACAAGTGCGAAAAGTGGTTTTTCAACACTAACACAAGTGCGAAAAGTGGTTTTTCAACACTATCACAAGTGCAAAAAGTGTTTTTTCCACACTAATACAAGTGCAAAAGTGGTTTCCTGCACTAACACAAGTGCGAAAAGTGGTTTTTCAACACTAACACAAGTGCGAAAAGTGGTTTTTCAACACTATCACAAGTGCAAAAAGTGTTTTTTTCCACACTAATACAAGTGAAAAAGTGGTTTCCTGCACCAACACAAGTGCGAAAAGTGGATTTTCAACACTAACACAAGTGCGAAAAGTGGGTTTTCAACACTAACACAAGGGTGAAAAGTGGTTTCCTTCACTAACACAAGTGCGAAAAGTGGTTTTTCAACACTAACACAAGTGCGAAAAGTGGGTTTTCAACACTAACACAAGTGCGAAAAGTGGTTTTTCCACACTAATACAAGTGCAAAAGTGGTTTCCTGCACCAACACAAGTGCGAAAAGTGGTTTTTCAACACTATCACAAGTGCAAAAAGTGTTTTTTCCACACTAATACAAGTGCAAAAGTGGTTTCCTGCACCAACACAAGTGCGAAAAGTGGGTTTTCAACACTAACACAAGTGCGAAAAGTGGTTTTTCCACACTAATACAAGTGCAAAAGTGGTTTCCTGCACCAACACAGAGGTGAAAAGTGGTTTTTCAACACTAACACAAGTGCGAAAAGTGGTTTTTCAACACTATCACAAGTGCGAAAAGTGGTTTTTCAACACTATCACAAGTGCAAAAAGTGATTTTTCCACAGTAATACAAGTGCAAAAGTGGTTTCCTGTACCAACACAAGTGGGAAAAGTGGATTTTCAACACTAACCCAAGTGCGAAAAGTGGGTTTTCAACACTAACACAAGTGTGAAAAGTGGTTTCCTTCACTAACACAAGTGCGAAAAGTGGTTTTTGAACACTAACACAAGTGCAAAAAGTGGTTTTTCAACACTAACACAGTTGCGAAAAGTGGTTTTTCCACACTAATACAAGTACAAAAGTGGTTTCCTGCACAAACACAAGTGCGAAAAGTGGTTTTTCAACACTAACACAAGTGCGAAAAGTGGTTTTTCAACACTATCACAAGTGCAAAAAGTGTTTTTTCCACACTAATACAAGTGCAAAAGTGGTTTCCTGCACCAACACAAGTGCGAAAAGTGGATTTTCAACACTAACACAAGTGCGAAAAGTGGGTTTTCAACACTAACACAAGGGTGAAAAGTGGTTTCCTTCACTAACACAAGTGCGAAAAGTGGTTTTTCAACACTAACACAAGTGCGAAAAGTGGGTTTTCAACACTAACACAAGTGCGAAAAGTGGTTTTTCCACACTAATGCAAGTGCAAAAGTGGTTTCCTGCACCAACACAAGTGCGAAAAGTGGTTTTTCAACACTATCACAAGTGCAAAAAGTGTTTTTTCCACACTAATACAAGTGCAAAAGTGGTTTCCTGCACCAACACAAGTGCGAAAAGTGGTTTTTCAACACTAACACAAGTGCGAAAAGTGGTTTTTCAACACTATCACAAGTGCAAAAAGTGGTTTTCCCACACTAATACAAGTGCAAAAGTGGTTTCCTGCACCAACCCAAGTGGGAAAAGTGGATTTTCAACACTAACACAAGTGCGAAAAGTGGGTTTTCAACACTAACACAAGTGCGAAAATTGGTTTTTCAACACTAACACAAGTGCGAAAAGTGGTTTTCCCACACTAATACAAGTGCAAAAGTGGTTTCCTGCACCAACACAGGTGCGAAAAGTGGTTTTTCAACACTAACACAAGTGCGAAAAGTGGTTTTTCAACACTATCACAAGTGCAAAAAGTGTTTTTTCCACACTAATACAAGTGCAAAAGTGGTTTCCTGCACCAACACAAGTGCGAAAATTGGTTTTTCAACACTAACACAAGTGCGAAAAGTGGTTTTCCCACACTAATACAAGTGCAAAAGTGGTTTCCTGCACCAACACAGGTGCGAAAAGTGGTTTTTCAACACTAACACAAGTGCGAAAAGTGGTTTTTCAACACTATCACAAGTGCAAAAAGTGTTTTTTCCACACTAATACAAGTGCAAAAGTGGTTTCCTGCACCAACACAAGTGCGAAAAGTGGTTTTTCAACACTATCACAAGTGCAAAAGTGGTTTCCTGCACCAACACAAGTGCGAAAAGTGGTTTTTCAACACTAACACAAGTGCGAAAAGTGGTTTTTCAACACTATCACAAGTGCAAAAAGTGTTTTTTCCACACTAATACAAGTGCAAAAGTGGTTTCCTGCACTAACACAAGTGCGAAAAGTGGTTTTTCAACACTAACACAAGTGCGAAAAGTGGTTTTTCAACACTATCACAAGTGCAAAAAGTGTTTTTTCCACACTAATACAAGTGCAAAAGTGGTTTCCTGCACCAACACAAGTGCGAAAAGTGGATTTTCAACACTAACACAAGTGCGAAAAGTGGGTTTTCAACACTAACACAAGTGCGAAAAGTGGTTTCCTTCACTAACACAAGTGCGAAAAGTGGTTTTTCAACACTAACACAAGTGCGAAAAGTGGGTTTTCAACAATAACACAAGTGCGAAAAGTGGTTTTTCCACACTAATACAAGTGCAAAAGTGGTTTCCTGCACCAACACAAGTGTGAAAAGTGGTTTTTCAACACTAACACAAGTGCGAAAAGTGGTTTTTCAACACTATCACAAGTGCAAAAAGTGTTTTTTCCACACTAATACAAGTGCAAAAGTGGTTTCCTGCACCAACACAAGTGCGAAAAGTGGTTTTTCAACACTAACACAAGTGCGAAAAGTGGTTTTTCAACACTATCACAAGTGCAAAAAGTGTTTTTTCCACACCAATACAAGTGCAAAAGTGGTTTCCTGCACCAACCCAAGTGGGAAAAGTGGATTTTCAACACTAACACAAGTGCGAAAAGTGGGTTTTCAACACTAACACAAGTGCGAAAATTGGTTTTTCAACACTAACACAAGTGCAAAAAGTGTTTTTTCCACACTAATACAAGTGCAAAAAGTGTTTTTTCCACACTAATACAAGTGCAAAAGTGGTTTCCTGCACCAACACAAGTGCGAAAAGTGGTTTTTCAACACTAACACAAGTGCGAAAAGTGGTTTTTCAACACTAACACAAGTGCGAAAAGTGGTTTTTTCCACACTAATACAAGTGCAAAATTGGTTTCCTGCACCAACACAAGTGCGAAAAGTGGTTTTTCAACACTAACACAAGTGCGAAAAGTGGTTTTTCAACACTAACACAAGTGCGAAAAGTGGTTTTTCAACACTAGCACAAGTGCGAAAAGTGGTTTTTCCACACTAATACAAGTGCAAAAGTGGTTTCCTGCACCAACACAGGTGCGAAAAGTGGTTTTTCAACACTAACACAAGTGCGAAAAGTGGTTTTTCA
This sequence comes from Myxine glutinosa, assembly GCF_964187855.1. Lineage (NCBI taxonomy): Eukaryota > Metazoa > Chordata > Myxini > Myxiniformes > Myxinidae > Myxine > Myxine glutinosa. Next base: position 23,747 of record NW_027617167.1, on the reverse strand, counting down.
ACACTATCACAAGTGCGAAAAGTGGTTTTTCAACACTATCACAAGTGCAAAAAGTGATTTTTCCACAGTAATACAAGTGCAAAAGTGGTTTCCTGTACCAACACAAGTGGGAAAAGTGGATTTTCAACACTAACACAAATGCGAAAAGTGGGTTTTCAACACTAACACAAGTGCGAAAAGTGGTTTCCTTCACTAACACAAGTGCGAAAAGTGGTTTTTGAACACTAACACAAGTGCAAAAAGTGGGTTTTCAACACTAACACAACGCGAAAATTGGTTTTTCAACACTAACACAAGTGCGAAAAGTGGTTTTTCCACACTAATACAAGTGCAAAAAGTGTTTTTTCCACACTAATACAAGTGCAAAAGTGGTTTCCTGCACCAACACAAGTACGAAAAGTGGTTTTTCAACACTAACACAAGTGCGAAAAGTGGTTTTTCAACACTAACACAAGTGCGAAAAGTGGTTTTTTCCACACTAATACAAGTGCAAAATTGGTTTCCTGCACCAACACAAGTGCGAAAAGTGGTTTTTCAACACTAACACAAGTGCGAAAAGTGGTTTTTCAACACTAACACAAGTGCGAAAAGTGGTTTTTCAACACTAGCACAAGTGCGAAAAGTGGTTTTACCACACTAATACAAGTGCAAAAGTGGTTTCCTGCACCAACACAGGTGCGAAAAGTGGTTTTTCAACACTAACACAAGTGCGAAAAGTGGTTTTTCAACACTATCACAAGTGCGAAAAGTGGTTTTTCAACACTATCACAAGTGCAAAAAGTGATTTTTCCACAGTAATACAAGTGCAAAAGTGGTTTCCTGTCCCAACACAAGTGGGAAAAGTGGATTTTCAACACTAACACAAGTGCGAAAAGTGGGTTTTCAACACTAACACAAGTGCGAAAAGTGGTTTCCTTCACTAACACAAGTGCGAAAAGTGGTTTTTGAACACTAACACAAGTGCAAAAAGTGGTTTTTCAACACTAACACAGTTGCGAAAAGTGGTTTTTCAACACTAACACAAGTGCGAAAAGTGGTTTTTGAACACTAATACAAGTGCAAAAGTGGTTTCCTGCACAAACACAAGTGCGAAAAGTGGTTTTTCAACACTAACACAAGTGCGAAAAGTGGTTTTTCAACACTATCACAAGTGCAAAAAGTGTTTTTTCCACACTAATACAAGTGCAAAGGTGGTTTCCTGCACCAACACAAGTGCAAAAAGTGGTTTTTCAACACTAACACAAGTGCAAAAAGTGGTTTTTCAACACTATCACAAGTGCAAAAAGTGTTTTTTCCACACTAATACAAGTGCAAAAGTGGTTTCCTGCACCAACACAAGTGGGAAAAGTGGATTTTCAACACTAACACAAGTGCGAAAAGTGGGTTTTCAACACTAACACAAGTGCGAAAAGTGGTTTTTCAACACTATCGCAAGTGCAAAAGTGGTTTCCTGCACCAACACAAGTGCGAAAAGTGGATTTTCAACACTAACACAAGTGCGAAAAGTGGGTTTTCAACACTAACACAAGGGTGAAAAGTGGTTTCCTTCACTAACACAAGTGCGAAAAGTGGTTTTTCAACACTAACACAAGTGCGAAAAGTGGGTTTTCAACACTAACACAAGTGCGAAAAGTGGTTTTTCCACACTAATACAAGTGCAAAAGTGGTTTCCTGCACCAACACAAGTGCGAAAAGTGGTTTTTCAACACTATCACAAGTGCAAAAAGTGTTTTTTCCACACTAATACAAGTGCAAAAGTGGTTTCCTGCACCAACACAAGTGCGAAAAGTGGGTTTTCAACACTAACACAAGTGCGAAAAGTGGTTTTTCCACACTAATACAAGTGCAAAAGTGGTTTCCTGCACCAACACAGGTGTGAAAAGTGGTTTTTCAACACTAACACAAGTGCGAAAAGTGGTTTTTCAACACTATCACAAGTGCGAAAAGTGGTTTTTCAACACTATCACAAGTGCAAAAAGTGATTTTTCCACAGTAATACAAGTGCAAAAGTGGTTTCCTGTACCAACACAAGTGGGAAAAGTGGATTTTCAACACTAACCCAAGTGCGAAAAGTGGGTTTTCAACACTAACACAAGTGTGAAAAGTGGTTTCCTTCACTAACACAAGTGCGAAAAGTGGTTTTTGAACACTAACACAAGTGCAAAAAGTGGTTTTTCAACACTAACACAGTTGCGAAAAGTGGTTTTTCCACACTAATACAAGTACAAAAGTGGTTTCCTGCACAAACACAAGTGCGAAAAGTGGTTTTTCAACACTAACACAAGTGCGAAAAGTGGTTTTTCAACACTATCACAAGTGCAAAAAGTGTTTTTTCCACACTAATACAAGTGCAAAAGTGGTTTCCTGCACCAACACAAGTGCGAAAAGTGGATTTTCAACACTAACACAAGTGCGAAAAGTGGGTTTTCAACACTAACACAAGGGTGAAAAGTGGTTTCCTTCACTAACACAAGTGCGAAAAGTGGTTTTTCAACACTAACACAAGTGCGAAAAGTGGGTTTTCAACAATAACACAAGTGCGAAAAGTGGTTTTTCCACACTAATACAAGTGCAAAAGTGGTTTCCTGCACCAACACAAGTGTGAAAAGTGGTTTTTCAACACTAACACAAGTGCGAAAAGTGGTTTTTCAACACTATCACAAGTGCAAAAAGTGTTTTTTCCACACTAATACAAGTGCAAAAGTGGTTTCCTGCACCAACACAAGTGCGAAAAGTGGTTTTTCAACACTAACACAAGTGCGAAAAGTGGTTTTTCAACACTATCACAAGTGCAAAAAGTGTTTTTTCCACACCAATACAAGTGCAAAAGTGGTTTCCTGCACCAACCCAAGTGGGAAAAGTGGATTTTCAACACTAACACAAGTGCGAAAAGTGGGTTTTCAACACTAACACAAGTGCGAAAATTGGTTTTTCAACACTAACACAAGTGCAAAAAGTGTTTTTTCCACACTAATACAAGTGCAAAAAGTGTTTTTTCCACACTAATACAAGTGCAAAAGTGGTTTCCTGCACCAACACAAGTGCGAAAAGTGGTTTTTCAACACTAACACAAGTGCGAAAAGTGGTTTTTCAACACTAACACAAGTGCGAAAAGTGGTTTTTTCCACACTAATACAAGTGCAAAATTGGTTTCCTGCACCAACACAAGTGCGAAAAGTGGTTTTTCAACACTAACACAAGTGCGAAAAGTGGTTTTTCAACACTAACACAAGTGCGAAAAGTGGTTTTTCAACACTAGCACAAGTGCGAAAAGTGGTTTTTCCACACTAATACAAGTGCAAAAGTGGTTTCCTGCACCAACACAGGTGCGAAAAGTGGTTTTTCAACACTAACACAAGTGCGAAAAGTGGTTTTTCAACACTATCACAAGTGCGAAAAGTGGTTTTTCAACACTATCACAAGTGCAAAAAGTGATTTTTCCACAGTAATACAAGTGCAAAAGTGGTTTCCTGTACCAACACAAGTGGGAAAAGTGGATTTTCAACACTAACACAAATGCGAAAAGTGGGTTTTCAACACTAACACAAGTGCGAAAAGTGGTTTCCTTCACTAACACAAGTGCGAAAAGTGGTTTTTGAACACTAACACAAGTGCAAAAAGTGGGTTTTCAACACTAACACAACGCGAAAATTGGTTTTTCAACACTAACACAAGTGCGAAAAGTGGTTTTTCCACACTAATACAAGTGCAAAAAGTGTTTTTTCCACACTAATACAAGTGCAAAAGTGGTTTCCTGCACCAACACAAGTACGAAAAGTGGTTTTTCAACACTAACACAAGTGCGAAAAGTGGTTTTTCAACACTAACACAAGTGCGAAAAGTGGTTTTTTCCACACTAATACAAGTGCAAAATTGGTTTCCTGCACCAACACAAGTGCGAAAAGTGGTTTTTCAACACTAACACAAGTGCGAAAAGTGGTTTTTCAACACTAACACAAGTGCGAAAAGTGGTTTTTCAACACTAGCACAAGTGCGAAAAGTGGTTTTACCACACTAATACAAGTGCAAAAGTGGTTTCCTGCACCAACACAGGTGCGAAAAGTGGTTTTTCAACACTAACACAAGTGCGAAAAGTGGTTTTTCAACACTATCACAAGTGCGAAAAGTGGTTTTTCAACACTATCACAAGTGCAAAAAGTGATTTTTCCACAGTAATACAAGTGCAAAAGTGGTTTCCTGTCCCAACACAAGTGGGAAAAGTGGATTTTCAACACTAACACAAGTGCGAAAAGTGGGTTTTCAACACTAACACAAGTGCGAAAAGTGGTTTCCTTCACTAACACAAGTGCGAAAAGTGGTTTTTGAACACTAACACAAGTGCAAAAAGTGGTTTTTCAACACTAACACAGTTGCGAAAAGTGGTTTTTCAACACTAACACAAGTGCAAAAAGTGGTTTTTCAACACTAACACAAGTGCAAAAAGTGGTTTTTCAACACTATCACAAGTGCAAAAAGTGTTTTTTCCACACTAATACAAGTGCAAAAGTGGTTTCCTGCACCAACACAAGTGGGAAAAGTGGATTTTCAACACTAACACAAGTGCGAAAAGTGGGTTTTCAACACTAACACAAGTGCGAAAAGTGGTTTTTCAACACTATCGCAAGTGCAAAAGTGGTTTCCTGCACCAACACAAGTGCGAAAAGTGGTTTTTCAACACTAACACAAGTGCGAAAAGTGGTTTTTCAACACTATCACAAGTGCAAAAAGTGTTTTTTCCACACTAATACAAGTGCAAAAGTGGTTTCCTGCACTAACACAAGTGCGAAAAGTGGTTTTTCAACACTAACACAAGTGCGAAAAGTGGTTTTTCAACACTATCACAAGTGCAAAAAGTGTTTTTTCCACACTAATACAAGTGCAAAAGTGCTTTCCTGCACCAACACAAGTGCGAAAAGTGGATTTTCAACACTAACACAAGTGCGAAAAGTGGGTTTTCAACACTAACACAAGTGAGAAAAGTGGTTTCCTTCACTAACACAAGTGCGAAAAGTGGTTTTTCAACACTAACACAAGTGCGAAAAGTGGGTTTTCAACACTAACACAAGTGCGAAAAGTGGTTTTTCCACACTAATACAAGTGCAAAAGTGGTTTCCTGCACCAACACAAGTGCGAAAAGTGGTTTTTCAACACTATCACAAGTGCAAAAAGTGTTTTTTCCACACTAATACAAGTGCAAAAGTGGTTTCCTGCACCAACACAAGTGCGAAAAGTGGTTTTTCAACACTAACACAAGTGCGAAAAGTGGTTTTTCAACACTATCACAAGTGCAAAAAGTGTTTTTTCCACACTGATACAAGTGCAAAAGTGGTTTCCTGCACCAACCCAAGTGGGAAAAGTGGATTTTCAACACTAACACAAGTGCGAAAAGTGGGTTTTCAACACTAACACAAGTGCGAAAATTGAATTTTCAACACTAACACAAGTGCGAAAAGTGGTTTTCCCACACTAATACAAGTGTAAAAGTGGTTTCCTGCACCAACACAGGTGCGAAAAGTGGTTTTTCAACACTAACACAAATGCGAAAAGTGGTTTTTCAACACTATCACAAGTGCAAAAAGTGTTTTTTCCACACTAATACAAGTGCAAAAGTGGTTTCCTGCACCAACACAAGTGCGAAAAGTGGTTTTTCAACACTAACACAAGTGCGAAAAGTGGTTTTTCAACACTATCACAAGTGCAAAAGTGGTTTCCTGCACCAACACAAGTGCAAAAAGTGGTTTTTCAACACTAACACAAGTGCGAAAAGTGGTTTTTCAACACTATCACAAGTGCAAAAAATGTTTTTTCCACACTAATACAAGTGCAAAAGTGGTTTCCTGCACTAACACAAGTGCGAAAAGTGGTTTTTCAACACTAACACAAGTGCGAAAAGTGGTTTTTCAACACTATCACAAGTGCAAAAAGTGTTTTTTCCACACTAATACAAGTGCAAAAGTGGTTTCCTGCACCAACACAAGTGCGAAAAGTGGATTTTCAACACTAACACAAGTGCGAAAAGTGGGTTTTCAACACTAACACAAGTGCGAAAAGTGGTTTCCTTCACTAACACAAGTGCGAAAAGTGGTTTTTCAACACTAACACAAGTGCGAAAAGTGGGTTTTCAACAATAACACAAGTGCGAAAAGTGGTTTTTCCACACTAATACAAGTGCAAAAGTGGTTTCCTGCACCAACACAAGTGTGAAAAGTGGTTTTTCAACACTAACACAAGTGCGAAAAGTGGTTTTTCAACACTATCACAAGTGCAAAAAGTGTTTTTTCCACACTAATACAAGTGCAAAAGTGGTTTCCTGCACCAACACAAGTGCGAAAAGTGGTTTTTCAACACTAACACAAGTGCGAAAAGTGGTTTTTCAACACTATCACAAGTGCAAAAGTGGTTTCCTGCACCAACACAAGTGCAAAAAGTGGTTTTTCAACACTAACACAAGTGCGAAAAGTGGTTTTTCAACACTATCACAAGTGCAAAAAATGTTTTTTCCACACTAATACAAGTGCAAAAGTGGTTTCCTGCACTAACACAAGTGCGAAAAGTGGTTTTTCAACACTAACACAAGTGCGAAAAGTGGTTTTTCAACACTATCACAAGTGCAAAAAGTGTTTTTTCCACACTAATACAAGTGCAAAAGTGGTTTCCTGCACCAACACAAGTGCGAAAAGTGGATTTTCAACACTAACACAAGTGCGAAAAGTGGGTTTTCAACACTAACACAAGTGCGAAAAGTGGTTTCCTTCACTAACACAAGTGCGAAAAGTGGTTTTTCAACACTAACACAAGTGCGAAAAGTGGGTTTTCAACAATAACACAAGTGCGAAAAGTGGTTTTTCCACACTAATACAAGTGCAAAAGTGGTTTCCTGCACCAACACAAGTGTGAAAAGTGGTTTTTCAACACTAACACAAGTGCGAAAAGTGGTTTTTCAACACTATCACAAGTGCAAAAAGTGTTTTTTCCACACTAATACAAGTGCAAAAGTGGTTTCCTGCACCAACACAAGTGCGAAAAGTGGTTTTTCAACACTAACACAAGTGCGAAAAGTGGTTTTTCAACACTATCACAAGTGCAAAAAGTGTTTTTTCCACACTAATACAAGTGCAAAAGTGGTTTCCTGCACCAACCCAAGTGGGAAAAGTGGATTTTCAACACTAACACAAGTTCGAAAAGTGGGTTTTCAACACTAACACAAGTGCGAAAATTGGTTTTTCAACACTAACACAAGTGCGAAAAGTGGTTTTTCCACACTAATACAAGTGCAAAAGTGGTTTCCTGCACTAACACAAGTGCGAAAAGTGGTTTTTCAACACTAACACAAGTGCGAAAAGTGGTTTTTCAACACTAACACAAGTGCGAAAAGTGGTTTTTCCACACTAATACAAGTGCAAAAGTGGTTTCCTGCACCAACACAGGTGTGAAAAGTGGTTTTTCAACACTAACACAAGTGCGAAAAGTGGTTTTTCAACACTATCACAAGTGCAAAAAGTGTTTTTTCCACACTAATACAAGTGCAAAGGTGGTTTCCTGCACAAACACAAGTGTGAAAAGTGGTTTTTCAACACTAACACAGTTGCAAAAAGTGGTTTTTCCACACTAATACAAGTGCAAAAGTGGTTTCCTGCACCAACACAAGTGCGAAAAGTGGTTTTTCAACACTAACACAAGTGCGAAAAGTGGTTTTTCAACACTATCACAAGTGCAAAAAGTGTTTTTTCCACACTAATACAAGTGCAAAGGTGGTTTCCTGCACCAACACAAGTGCAAAAAGTGGTTTTTCAACACTAACACAAGTGCGAAAAGTGGTTTTTCAACACTATCACAAGTGCAAAAAGTGTTTTTTCCACACTAATACAAGTGCAAAAGTGGTTTCCTGCACCAACACAAGTGGGAAAAGTGGATTTTCAACACTAACACAAGTGCGAAAAGTGGGTTTTCAACACTAACACAAGTGCGAAAAGTGGTTTTTCAACACTATCACAAGTGCAAAAGTGGTTTCCTGCACCAACACAAGTGCGAAAAGTGGTTTTTCAACACTAACACAAGTGCGAAAAGTGGTTTTTCAACACTATCACAAGTGCAAAAAGTGTTTTTTCCACACTAATACAAGTGCAAAAGTGGTTTCCTGCACTAACACAAGTGCGAAAAGTGGTTTTTCAACACTAACACAAGTGCGAAAAGTGGTTTTTCAACACTATCACAAGTGCAAAAAGTGTTTTTTTCCACACTAATACAAGTGAAAAAGTGGTTTCCTGCACCAACACAAGTGCGAAAAGTGGATTTTCAACACTAACACAAGTGCGAAAAGTGGGTTTTCAACACTAACACAAGGGTGAAAAGTGGTTTCCTTCACTAACACAAGTGCGAAAAGTGGTTTTTCAACACTAACACAAGTGCGAAAAGTGGGTTTTCAACACTAACACAAGTGCGAAAAGTGGTTTTTCCACACTAATACAAGTGCAAAAGTGGTTTCCTGCACCAACACAAGTGCGAAAAGTGGTTTTTCAACACTATCACAAGTGCAAAAAGTGTTTTTTCCACACTAATACAAGTGCAAAAGTGGTTTCCTGCACCAACACAAGTGCGAAAAGTGGGTTTTCAACACTAACACAAGTGCGAAAAGTGGTTTTTCCACACTAATACAAGTGCAAAAGTGGTTTCCTGCACCAACACAGGTGTGAAAAGTGGTTTTTCAACACTAACACAAGTGCGAAAAGTGGTTTTTCAACACTATCACAAGTGCGAAAAGTGGTTTTTCAACACTATCACAAGTGCAAAAAGTGATTTTTCCACAGTAATACAAGTGCAAAAGTGGTTTCCTGTACCAACACAAGTGGGAAAAGTGGATTTTCAACACTAACCCAAGTGCGAAAAGTGGGTTTTCAACACTAACACAAGTGTGAAAAGTGGTTTCCTTCACTAACACAAGTGCGAAAAGTGGTTTTTGAACACTAACACAAGTGCAAAAAGTGGTTTTTCAACACTAACACAGTTGCGAAAAGTGGTTTTTCCACACTAATACAAGTACAAAAGTGGTTTCCTGCACAAACACAAGTGCGAAAAGTGGTTTTTCAACACTAACACAAGTGCGAAAAGTGGTTTTTCAACACTATCACAAGTGCAAAAAGTGTTTTTTCCACACTAATACAAGTGCAAAAGTGGTTTCCTGCACCAACACAAGTGCGAAAAGTGGATTTTCAACACTAACACAAGTGCGAAAAGTGGGTTTTCAACACTAACACAAGGGTGAAAAGTGGTTTCCTTCACTAACACAAGTGCGAAAAGTGGTTTTTCAACACTAACACAAGTGCGAAAAGTGGGTTTTCAACACTAACACAAGTGCGAAAAGTGGTTTTTCCACACTAATGCAAGTGCAAAAGTGGTTTCCTGCACCAACACAAGTGCGAAAAGTGGTTTTTCAACACTATCACAAGTGCAAAAAGTGTTTTTTCCACACTAATACAAGTGCAAAAGTGGTTTCCTGCACCAACACAAGTGCGAAAAGTGGTTTTTCAACACTAACACAAGTGCGAAAAGTGGTTTTTCAACACTATCACAAGTGCAAAAAGTGGTTTTCCCACACTAATACAAGTGCAAAAGTGGTTTCCTGCACCAACCCAAGTGGGAAAAGTGGATTTTCAACACTAACACAAGTGCGAAAAGTGGGTTTTCAACACTAACACAAGTGCGAAAATTGGTTTTTCAACACTAACACAAGTGCGAAAAGTGGTTTTCCCACACTAATACAAGTGCAAAAGTGGTTTCCTGCACCAACACAGGTGCGAAAAGTGGTTTTTCAACACTAACACAAGTGCGAAAAGTGGTTTTTCAACACTATCACAAGTGCAAAAAGTGTTTTTTCCACACTAATACAAGTGCAAAAGTGGTTTCCTGCACCAACACAAGTGCGAAAATTGGTTTTTCAACACTAACACAAGTGCGAAAAGTGGTTTTCCCACACTAATACAAGTGCAAAAGTGGTTTCCTGCACCAACACAGGTGCGAAAAGTGGTTTTTCAACACTAACACAAGTGCGAAAAGTGGTTTTTCAACACTATCACAAGTGCAAAAAGTGTTTTTTCCACACTAATACAAGTGCAAAAGTGGTTTCCTGCACCAACACAAGTGCGAAAAGTGGTTTTTCAACACTATCACAAGTGCAAAAGTGGTTTCCTGCACCAACACAAGTGCGAAAAGTGGTTTTTCAACACTAACACAAGTGCGAAAAGTGGTTTTTCAACACTATCACAAGTGCAAAAAGTGTTTTTTCCACACTAATACAAGTGCAAAAGTGGTTTCCTGCACTAACACAAGTGCGAAAAGTGGTTTTTCAACACTAACACAAGTGCGAAAAGTGGTTTTTCAACACTATCACAAGTGCAAAAAGTGTTTTTTCCACACTAATACAAGTGCAAAAGTGGTTTCCTGCACCAACACAAGTGCGAAAAGTGGATTTTCAACACTAACACAAGTGCGAAAAGTGGGTTTTCAACACTAACACAAGTGCGAAAAGTGGTTTCCTTCACTAACACAAGTGCGAAAAGTGGTTTTTCAACACTAACACAAGTGCGAAAAGTGGGTTTTCAACAATAACACAAGTGCGAAAAGTGGTTTTTCCACACTAATACAAGTGCAAAAGTGGTTTCCTGCACCAACACAAGTGTGAAAAGTGGTTTTTCAACACTAACACAAGTGCGAAAAGTGGTTTTTCAACACTATCACAAGTGCAAAAAGTGTTTTTTCCACACTAATACAAGTGCAAAAGTGGTTTCCTGCACCAACACAAGTGCGAAAAGTGGTTTTTCAACACTAACACAAGTGCGAAAAGTGGTTTTTCAACACTATCACAAGTGCAAAAAGTGTTTTTTCCACACCAATACAAGTGCAAAAGTGGTTTCCTGCACCAACCCAAGTGGGAAAAGTGGATTTTCAACACTAACACAAGTGCGAAAAGTGGGTTTTCAACACTAACACAAGTGCGAAAATTGGTTTTTCAACACTAACACAAGTGCAAAAAGTGTTTTTTCCACACTAATACAAGTGCAAAAAGTGTTTTTTCCACACTAATACAAGTGCAAAAGTGGTTTCCTGCACCAACACAAGTGCGAAAAGTGGTTTTTCAACACTAACACAAGTGCGAAAAGTGGTTTTTCAACACTAACACAAGTGCGAAAAGTGGTTTTTTCCACACTAATACAAGTGCAAAATTGGTTTCCTGCACCAACACAAGTGCGAAAAGTGGTTTTTCAACACTAACACAAGTGCGAAAAGTGGTTTTTCAACACTAACACAAGTGCGAAAAGTGGTTTTTCAACACTAGCACAAGTGCGAAAAGTGGTTTTTCCACACTAATACAAGTGCAAAAGTGGTTTCCTGCACCAACACAGGTGCGAAAAGTGGTTTTTCAACACTAACACAAGTGCGAAAAGTGGTTTTTCAACACTATCACAAGTGCGAAAAGTGGTTTTTCAACACTATCACAAGTGCAAAAAGTGATTTTTCCACAGTAATACAAGTGCAAAAGTGGTTTCCTGTACCAACACAAGTGGGAAAAGTGGATTTTCAACACTAACACAAATGCGAAAAGTGGGTTTTCAACACTAACACAAGTGCGAAAAGTGGTTTCCTTCACTAACACAAGTGCGAAAAGTGGTTTTTGAACACTAACACAAGTGCAAAAAGTGGGTTTTCAACACTAACACAACGCGAAAATTGGTTTTTCAACACTAACACAAGTGCGAAAAGTGGTTTTTCCACACTAATACAAGTGCAAAAAGTGTTTTTTCCACACTAATACAAGTGCAAAAGTGGTTTCCTGCACCAACACAAGTACGAAAAGTGGTTTTTCAACACTAACACAAGTGCGAAAAGTGGTTTTTCAACACTAACACAAGTGCGAAAAGTGGTTTTTTCCACACTAATACAAGTGCAAAATTGGTTTCCTGCACCAACACAAGTGCGAAAAGTGGTTTTTCAACACTAACACAAGTGCGAAAAGTGGTTTTTCAACACTAACACAAGTGCGAAAAGTGGTTTTTCAACACTAGCACAAGTGCGAAAAGTGGTTTTACCACACTAATACAAGTGCAAAAGTGGTTTCCTGCACCAACACAGGTGCGAAAAGTGGTTTTTCAACACTAACACAAGTGCGAAAAGTGGTTTTTCAACACTATCACAAGTGCGAAAAGTGGTTTTTCAACACTATCACAAGTGCAAAAAGTGATTTTTCCACAGTAATACAAGTGCAAAAGTGGTTTCCTGTCCCAACACAAGTGGGAAAAGTGGATTTTCAACACTAACACAAGTGCGAAAAGTGGGTTTTCAACACTAACACAAGTGCGAAAAGTGGTTTCCTTCACTAACACAAGTGCGAAAAGTGGTTTTTGAACACTAACACAAGTGCAAAAAGTGGTTTTTCAACACTAACACAGTTGCGAAAAGTGGTTTTTCAACACTAACACAAGTGCGAAAAGTGGTTTTTGAACACTAATACAAGTGCAAAAGTGGTTTCCTGCACAAACACAAGTGCGAAAAGTGGTTTTTCAACACTAACACAAGTGCGAAAAGTGGTTTTTCAACACTATCACAAGTGCAAAAAGTGTTTTTTCCACACTAATACAAGTGCAAAGGTGGTTTCCTGCACCAACACAAGTGCAAAAAGTGGTTTTTCAACACTAACACAAGTGCAAAAAGTGGTTTTTCAACACTATCACAAGTGCAAAAAGTGTTTTTTCCACACTAATACAAGTGCAAAAGTGGTTTCCTGCACCAACACAAGTGGGAAAAGTGGATTTTCAACACTAACACAAGTGCGAAAAGTGGGTTTTCAACACTAACACAAGTGCGAAAAGTGGTTTTTCAACACTATCGCAAGTGCAAAAGTGGTTTCCTGCACCAACACAAGTGCGAAAAGTGGATTTTCAACACTAACACAAGTGCGAAAAGTGGGTTTTCAACACTAACACAAGGGTGAAAAGTGGTTTCCTTCACTAACACAAGTGCGAAAAGTGGTTTTTCAACACTAACACAAGTGCGAAAAGTGGGTTTTCAACACTAACACAAGTGCGAAAAGTGGTTTTCCACACTAATACAAGTGCAAAAGTGGTTTCCTGCACCAACACAAGTGCGAAAAGTGGTTTTTCAACACTATCACAAGTGCAAAAAGTGTTTTTTCCACACTAATACAAGTGCAAAAGTGGTTTCCTGCACCAACACAAGTGCGAAAAGTGGGTTTTCAACACTAACACAAGTGCGAAAAGTGGTTTTTCCACACTAATACAAGTGCAAAAGTGGTTTCCTGCACCAACACAGGTGTGAAAAGTGGTTTTTCAACACTAACACAAGTGCGAAAAGTGGTTTTTCAACACTATCACAAGTGCGAAAAGTGGTTTTTCAACACTATCACAAGTGCAAAAAGTGATTTTTCCACAGTAATACAAGTGCAAAAGTGGTTTCCTGTACCAACACAAGTGGGAAAAGTGGATTTTCAACACTAACCCAAGTGCGAAAAGTGGGTTTTCAACACTAACACAAGTGTGAAAAGTGGTTTCCTTCACTAACACAAGTGCGAAAAGTGGTTTTTGAACACTAACACAAGTGCAAAAAGTGGTTTTTCAACACTAACACAGTTGCGAAAAGTGGTTTTTCCACACTAATACAAGTACAAAAGTGGTTTCCTGCACAAACACAAGTGCGAAAAGTGGTTTTTCAACACTAACACAAGTGCGAAAAGTGGTTTTTCAACACTATCACAAGTGCAAAAAGTGTTTTTTCCACACTAATACAAGTGCAAAAGTGGTTTCCTGCACCAACACAAGTGCGAAAAGTGGATTTTCAACACTAACACAAGTGCGAAAAGTGGGTTTTCAACACTAACACAAGGGTGAAAAGTGGTTTCCTTCACTAACACAAGTGCGAAAAGTGGTTTTTCAACACTAACACAAGTGCGAAAAGTGGGTTTTCAACACTAACACAAGTGCGAAAAGTGGTTTTTCCACACTAATGCAAGTGCAAAAGTGGTTTCCTGCACCAACACAAGTGCGAAAAGTGGTTTTTCAACACTATCACAAGTGCAAAAAGTGTTTTTTCCACACTAATACAAGTGCAAAAGTGGTTTCCTGCACCAACACAAGTGCGAAAAGTGGTTTTTCAACACTAACACAAGTGCGAAAAGTGGTTTTTCAACACTATCACAAGTGCAAAAAGTGGTTTTCCCACACTAATACAAGTGCAAAAGTGGTTTCCTGCACCAACCCAAGTGGGAAAAGTGGATTTTCAACACTAACACAAGTGCGAAAAGTGGGTTTTCAACACTAACACAAGTGCGAAAATTGGTTTTTCAACACTAACACAAGTGCGAAAAGTGGTTTTCCCACACTAATACAAGTGCAAAAGTGGTTTCCTGCACCAACACAGGTGCGAAAAGTGGTTTTTCAACACTAACACAAGTGCGAAAAGTGGTTTTTCAACACTATCACAAGTGCAAAAAGTGTTTTTTCCACACTAATACAAGTGCAAAAGTGGTTTCCTGCACCAACACAAGTGCGAAAATTGGTTTTTCAACACTAACACAAGTGCGAAAAGTGGTTTTCCCACACTAATACAAGTGCAAAAGTGGTTTCCTGCACCAACACAGGTGCGAAAAGTGGTTTTTCAACACTAACACAAGTGCGAAAAGTGGTTTTTCAACACTATCACAAGTGCAAAAAGTGTTTTTTCCACACTAATACAAGTGCAAAAGTGGTTTCCTGCACCAACACAAGTGCGAAAAGTGGTTTTTCAACACTATCACAAGTGCAAAAGTGGTTTCCTGCACCAACACAAGTGCGAAAAGTGGTTTTTCAACACTAACACAAGTGCGAAAAGTGGTTTTTCAACACTATCACAAGTGCAAAAAGTGTTTTTTCCACACTAATACAAGTGCAAAAGTGGTTTCCTGCACTAACACAAGTGCGAAAAGTGGTTTTTCAACACTAACACAAGTGCGAAAAGTGGTTTTTCAACACTATCACAAGTGCAAAAAGTGTTTTTTCCACACTAATACAAGTGCAAAAGTGGTTTCCTGCACCAACACAAGTGCGAAAAGTGGATTTTCAACACTAACACAAGTGCGAAAAGTGGGTTTTCAACACTAACACAAGTGCGAAAAGTGGTTTCCTTCACTAACACAAGTGCGAAAAGTGGTTTTTCAACACTAACACAAGTGCGAAAAGTGGGTTTTCAACAATAACACAAGTGCGAAAAGTGGTTTTTCCACACTAATACAAGTGCAAAAGTGGTTTCCTGCACCAACACAAGTGTGAAAAGTGGTTTTTCAACACTAACACAAGTGCGAAAAGTGGTTTTTCAACACTATCACAAGTGCAAAAAGTGTTTTTTCCACACTAATACAAGTGCAAAAGTGGTTTCCTGCACCAACACAAGTGCGAAAAGTGGTTTTTCAACACTAACACAAGTGCGAAAAGTGGTTTTTCAACACTATCACAAGTGCAAAAAGTGTTTTTTCCACACCAATACAAGTGCAAAAGTGGTTTCCTGCACCAACCCAAGTGGGAAAAGTGGATTTTCAACACTAACACAAGTGCGAAAAGTGGGTTTTCAACACTAACACAAGTGCGAAAATTGGTTTTTCAACACTAACACAAGTGCAAAAAGTGTTTTTTCCACACTAATACAAGTGCAAAAAGTGTTTTTTCCACACTAATACAAGTGCAAAAGTGGTTTCCTGCACCAACACAAGTGCGAAAAGTGGTTTTTCAACACTAACACAAGTGCGAAAAGTGGTTTTTCAACACTAACACAAGTGCGAAAAGTGGTTTTTTCCACACTAATACAAGTGCAAAATTGGTTTCCTGCACCAACACAAGTGCGAAAAGTGGTTTTTCAACACTAACACAAGTGCGAAAAGTGGTTTTTCAACACTAACACAAGTGCGAAAAGTGGTTTTTCAACACTAGCACAAGTGCGAAAAGTGGTTTTTCCACAATAATACAAGTGCAAAAGTGGTTTCCTGCACCAACACAGGTGCGAAAAGTGGTTTTTCAACACTAACACAAGTGCGAAAAGTGGTTTTTCAACACTATCACAAGTGCGAAAAGTGGTTTTTCAACACTATCACAAGTGCAAAAAGTGATTTTTCCACAGTAATACAAGTGCAAAAGTGGTTTCCTGTACCAACACAAGTGGGAAAAGTGGATTTTCAACACTAACACAAATGCGAAAAGTGGGTTTTCAACACTAACACAAGTGCGAAAAGTGGTTTCCTTCACTAACACAAGTGCGAAAAGTGGTTTTTGAACACTAACACAAGTGCAAAAAGTGGGTTTTCAACACTAACACAACGCGAAAATTGGTTTTTCAACACTAACACAAGTGCGAAAAGTGGTTTTTCCACACTAATACAAGTGCAAAAAGTGTTTTTTCCACACTAATACAAGTGCAAAAGTGGTTTCCTGCACCAACACAAGTACGAAAAGTGGTTTTTCAACACTAACACAAGTGCGAAAAGTGGTTTTTCAACACTAACACAAGTGCGAAAAGTGGTTTTTTCCACACTAATACAAGTGCAAAATTGGTTTCCTGCACCAACACAAGTGCGAAAAGTGGTTTTTCAACACTAACACAAGTGCGAAAAGTGGTTTTTCAACACTAACACAAGTGCGAAAAGTGGTTTTTCAACACTAGCACAAGTGCGAAAAGTGGTTTTACCACACTAATACAAGTGCAAAAGTGGTTTCCTGCACCAACACAGGTGCGAAAAGTGGTTTTTCAACACTAACACAAGTGCGAAAAGTGGTTTTTCAACACTATCACAAGTGCGAAAAGTGGTTTTTCAACACTATCACAAGTGCAAAAAGTGATTTTTCCACAGTAATACAAGTGCAAAAGTGGTTTCCTGTCCCAACACAAGTGGGAAAAGTGGATTTTCAACACTAACACAAGTGCGAAAAGTGGGTTTTCAACACTAACACAAGTGCGAAAAGTGGTTTCCTTCACTAACACAAGTGCGAAAAGTGGTTTTTGAACACTAACACAAGTGCAAAAAGTGGTTTTTCAACACTAACACAGTTGCGAAAAGTGGTTTTTCAACACTAACACAAGTGCGAAAAGTGGTTTTTGAACACTAATACAAGTGCAAAAGTGGTTTCCTGCACAAACACAAGTGCGAAAAGTGGTTTTTCAACACTAACACAAGTGCGAAAAGTGGTTTTTCAACACTATCACAAGTGCAAAAAGTGTTTTTTCCACACTAATACAAGTGCAAAGGTGGTTTCCTGCACCAACACAAGTGCAAAAAGTGGTTTTTCAACACTAACACAAGTGCAAAAAGTGGTTTTTCAACACTATCACAAGTGCAAAAAGTGTTTTTTCCACACTAATACAAGTGCAAAAGTGGTTTCCTGCACCAACACAAGTGGGAAAAGTGGATTTTCAACACTAACACAAGTGCGAAAAGTGGGTTTTCAACACTAACACAAGTGCGAAAAGTGGTTTTTCAACACTATCGCAAGTGCAAAAGTGGTTTCCTGCACCAACACAAGTGCGAAAAGTGGTTTTTCAACACTAACACAAGTGCGAAAAGTGGTTTTTCAACACTATCACAAGTGCAAAAAGTGTTTTTTCCACACTAATACAAGTGCAAAAGTGGTTTCCTGCACTAACACAAGTGCGAAAAGTGGTTTTTCAACACTAACACAAGTGCGAAAAGTGGTTTTTCAACACTATCACAAGTGCAAAAAGTGTTTTTTCCACACTAATACAAGTGCAAAAGTGCTTTCCTGCACCAACACAAGTGCGAAAAGTGGATTTTCAACACTAACACAAGTGCGAAAAGTGGGTTTTCAACACTAACACAAGTGAGAAAAGTGGTTTCCTTCACTAACACAAGTGCGAAAAGTGGTTTTTCAACACTAACACAAGTGCGAAAAGTGGGTTTTCAACACTAACACAAGTGCGAAAAGTGGTTTTTCCACACTAATACAAGTGCAAAAGTGGTTTCCTGCACCAACACAAGTGCGAAAAGTGGTTTTTCAACACTATCACAAGTGCAAAAAGTGTTTTTTCCACACTAATACAAGTGCAAAAGTGGTTTCCTGCACCAACACAAGTGCGAAAAGTGGTTTTTCAACACTAACACAAGTGCGAAAAGTGGTTTTTCAACACTATCACAAGTGCAAAAAGTGTTTTTTCCACACTAATACAAGTGCAAAAGTGGTTTCCTGCACCAACCCAAGTGGGAAAAGTGGATTTTCAACACTAACACAAGTGCGAAAAGTGGGTTTTCAACACTAACACAAGTGCGAAAATTGAATTTTCAACACTAACACAAGTGCGAAAAGTGGTTTTCCCACACTAATACAAGTGTAAAAGTGGTTTCCTGCACCAACACAGGTGCGAAAAGTGGTTTTTCAACACTAACACAAATGCGAAAAGTGGTTTTTCAACACTATCACAAGTGCAAAAAGTGTTTTTTCCACACTAATACAAGTGCAAAAGTGGTTTCCTGCACCAACACAAGTGCGAAAAGTGGTTTTTCAACACTAACACAAGTGCGAAAAGTGGTTTTTCAACACTATCACAAGTGCAAAAGTGGTTTCCTGCACCAACACAAGTGCAAAAAGTGGTTTTTCAACACTAACACAAGTGCGAAAAGTGGTTTTTCAACACTATCACAAGTGCAAAAAATGTTTTTTCCACACTAATACAAGTGCAAAAGTGGTTTCCTGCACTAACACAAGTGCGAAAAGTGGTTTTTCAACACTAACACAAGTGCGAAAAGTGGTTTTTCAACACTATCACAAGTGCAAAAAGTGTTTTTTCCACACTAATACAAGTGCAAAAGTGGTTTCCTGCACCAACACAAGTGCGAAAAGTGGATTTTCAACACTAACACAAGTGCGAAAAGTGGGTTTTCAACACTAACACAAGTGCGAAAAGTGGTTTCCTTCACTAACACAAGTGCGAAAAGTGGTTTTTCAACACTAACACAAGTGCGAAAAGTGGGTTTTCAACAATAACACAAGTGCGAAAAGTGGTTTTTCCACACTAATACAAGTGCAAAAGTGGTTTCCTGCACCAACACAAGTGCGAAAAGTGGTTTCCTGCACAAACACAAGTGCGAAAAGTGGTTTTTCAACACTAACACAAGTGCGAAAAGTGGTTTTTCAACACTATCACAAGTGCAAAAAGTGTTTTTTCCACACTAATACAAGTGCAAAGGTGGTTTCCTGCACCAACACAAGTGCAAAAAGTGGTTTTTCAACACTAACACAAGTGCAAAAAGTGGTTTTTCAACACTATCACAAGTGCAAAAAGTGTTTTTTCCACACTAATACAAGTGCAAAAGTGGTTTCCTGCACCAACACAAGTGGGAAAAGTGGATTTTCAACACTAACACAAGTGCGAAAAGTGGGTTTTCAACACTAACACAAGTGCGAAAAGTGGTTTTTCAACACTATCGCAAGTGCAAAAGTGGTTTCCTGCACCAACACAAGTGCGAAAAGTGGTTTTTCAACACTAACATAAGTGCGAAAAGTGGTTTTTCAACACTATCACAAGTGCAAAAAGTGTTTTTTCCACACTAATACAAGTGCAAAAGTGGTTTCCTGCACTAACACAAGTGCGAAAAGTGGTTTTTCAACACTAACACAAGTGCGAAAAGTGGTTTTTCAACACTATCACAAGTGCAAAAAGTGTTTTTTCCACACTAATACAAGTGCAAAAGTGCTTTCCTGCACCAACACAAGTGCGAAAAGTGGATTTTCAACACTAACACAAGTGCGAAAAGTGGGTTTTCAACACTAACACAAGTGAGAAAAGTGGTTTCCTTCACTAACACAAGTGCGAAAAGTGGTTTTTCAACACTAACACAAGTGCGAAAAGTGGGTTTTCAACACTAACACAAGTGCGAAAAGTGGTTTTTCCACACTAATACAAGTGCAAAAGTGGTTTCCTGCACCAACACAAGTGCGAAAAGTGGTTTTTCAACACTATCACAAGTGCAAAAAGTGTTTTTTCCACACTAATACAAGTGCAAAAGTGGTTTCCTGCACCAACACAAGTGCGAAAAGTGGTTTTTCAACACTAACACAAGTGCGAAAAGTGGTTTTTCAACACTATCACAAGTGCAAAAAGTGTTTTTTCCACACTAATACAAGTGCAAAAGTGGTTTCCTGCACCAACCCAAGTGGGAAAAGTGGATTTTCAACACTAACACAAGTGCGAAAAGTGGGTTTTCAACACTAACACAAGTGCGAAAATTGGATTTTCAACACTAACACAAGTGCGAAAAGTGGTTTTCCCACACTAATACAAGTGCAAAAGTGGTTTCCTGCACCAACACAGGTGCGAAAAGTGGTTTTTCAACACTAACACAAATGCGAAAAGTGGTTTTTCAACACTATCACAAGTGCAAAAAGTGTTTTTTCCACACTAATACAAGTGCAAAAGTGGTTTCCTGCACCAACACAAGTGCGAAAAGTGGTTTTTCAACACTAACACAAGTGCGAAAAGTGGTTTTTCAACACTATCACAAGTGCAAAAGTGGTTTCCTGCACCAACACAAGTGCAAAAAGTGGTTTTTCAACACTAACACAAGTGCGAAAAGTGGT
The DNA here is from genome assembly GCF_964187855.1 of Myxine glutinosa. Lineage (NCBI taxonomy): Eukaryota > Metazoa > Chordata > Myxini > Myxiniformes > Myxinidae > Myxine > Myxine glutinosa. The sequence goes on along the minus strand of NW_027617167.1, from coordinate 3,126 downwards.
TTTTCAACACTATCACAAGTGCAAAAAATGTTTTTTCCACACTAATACAAGTGCAAAAGTGGTTTCCTGCACCAACACAGGTGCGAAAAGTGGTTTTTCAACACTAACACAAGTGCGAAAAGTGGTTTTTCAACACTATCACAAGTGCGAAAAGTGGTTTTTCAACACTATCACAAGTGCAAAAAGTGATTTTTCCACAGTAATACAAGTGCAAAAGTGGTTTCCTGTCCCAACACAAGTGGGAAAAGTGGATTTTCAACACTAACACAAGTGCGAAAAGTGGGTTTTCAACACTAACACAAGTGCGAAAAGTGGTTTCCTTCACTAACACAAGTGCGAAAAGTGGTTTTTGAACACTAACACAAGTGCAAAAAGTGGTTTTTCAACACTAACACAGTTGCGAAAAGTGGTTTTTCCACACTAATACAAGTGCAAAAGTGGTTTCCTGCACAAACACAAGTGCGAAAAGTGGTTTTTCAACACTAACACAAGTGCGAAAATTGGTTTTTCAACACTATCACAAGTGCAAAAAGTGTTTTTTCCACACTAATACAAGTGCAAAGGTGGTTTCCTGCACCAACACAAGTGCAAAAAGTGGTTTTTCAACACTAACACAAGTGCAAAAAGTGGTTTTTCAACACTATCACAAGTGCAAAAAGTGTTTTTTCCACACTAATACAAGTGCAAAAGTGGTTTCCTGCACCAACACAAGTGGGAAAAGTGGATTTTCAACACTAACACAAGTGCGAAAAGTGGGTTTTCAACACTAACACAAGTGCGAAAAGTGGTTTTTCAACACTATCGCAAGTGCAAAAGTGGTTTCCTGCACCAACACAAGTGCGAAAAGTGGTTTTTCAACACTAACACAAGTGCGAAAAGTGGTTTTTCAACACTATCACAAGTGCAAAAAGTGTTTTTTCCACACTAATACAAGTGCAAAAGTGGTTTCCTGCACTAACACAAGTGCGAAAAGTGGTTTTTCAACACTAACACAAGTGCGAAAAGTGGTTTTTCAACACTATCACAAGTGCAAAAAGTGTTTTTTCCACACTAATACAAGTGCAAAAGTGCTTTCCTGCACCAACACAAGTGCGAAAAGTGGATTTTCAACACTAACACAAGTGCGAAAAGTGGGTTTTCAACACTAACACAAGTGAGAAAAGTGGTTTCCTTCACTAACACAAGTGCGAAAAGTGGTTTTTCAACACTAACACAAGTGCGAAAAGTGGGTTTTCAACACTAACACAAGTGCGAAAAGTGGTTTTTCCACACTAATACAAGTGCAAAAGTGGTTTCGTGCACCAAAACAAGTGCGAAAAGTGGTTTTTCAACACTATCACAAGTGCAAAAAGTGTTTTTTCCACACTAATACAAGTGCAAAAGTGGTTTCCTGCACCAACACAAGTGCGAAAAGTGGTTTTTCAACACTAACACAAGTGCGAAAAGTGGTTTTTCAACACTATCACAAGTGCAAAAAGTGTTTTTTCCACACTAATACAAGTGCAAAAGTGGTTTCCTGCACCAACCCAAGTGGGAAAAGTGGATTTTCAACACTAACACAAGTGCGAAAAGTGGGTTTTCAACACTAACACAAGTGCGAAAATTGGATTTTCAACACTAACACAAGTGGGAAAAGTGGTTTTCCCACACTAATACAAGTGCAAAAGTGGTTTCCTGCACCAACACAGGTGCGAAAAGTGGTTTTTCAACACTAACACAAATGCGAAAAGTGGTTTTTCAACACTATCACAAGTGCAAAAAGTGTTTTTTCCACACTAATACAAGTGCAAAAGTGGTTTCCTGCACCAACACAAGTGCGAAAAGTGGTTTTTCAACACTAACACAAGTGCGAAAAGTGGTTTTTCAACACTATCACAAGTGCAAAAGTGGTTTCCTGCACCAACACAAGTGCAAAAAGTGGTTTTTCAACACTAACACAAGTGCGAAAAGTGGTTTTTCAACACTATCACAAGTGCAAAAAATGTTTTTTCCACACTAATACAAGTGCAAAAGTGGTTTCCTGCACTAACACAAGTGCGAAAAGTGGTTTTTCAACACTAACACAAGTGCGAAAAGTGGTTTTTCAACACTATCACAAGTGCAAAAAGTGTTTTTTCCACACTAATACAAGTGCAAAAGTGGTTTCCTGCACCAACACAAGTGCGAAAAGTGGATTTTCAACACTAACACAAGTGCGAAAAGTGGGTTTTCAACACTAACACAAGTGCGAAAAGTGGTTTCCTTCACTAACACAAGTGCGAAAAGTGGTTTTTCAACACTAACACAAGTGCGAAAAGTGGGTTTTCAACAATAACACAAGTGCGAAAAGTGGTTTTTCCACACTAATACAAGTGCAAAAGTGGTTTCCTGCACCAACACAAGTGTGAAAAGTGGTTTTTCAACACTAACACAAGTGCGAAAAGTGGTTTTTCAACACTATCACAAGTGCAAAAAGTGTTTTTTCCACACTAATACAAGTGCAAAAGTGGTTTCCTGCAACAACACAAGTGCGAAAAGTGGTTTTTCAACACTAACACAAGTGCGAAAAGTGGTTTTTCAACACTATCACAAGTGCAAAAAGTGTTTTTTCCACACTAATACAAGTGCAAAAGTGGTTTCCTGCACCAACCCAAGTGGGAAAAGTGGATTTTCAACACTAACACAAGTTCGAAAAGTGGGTTTTCAACACTAACACAAGTGCGAAAATTGGTTTTTCAACACTAACACAAGTGCGAAAAGTGGTTTTTCCACACTAATACAAGTGCAAAAGTGGTTTCCTGCACTAACACAATTGCGAAAAGTGGTTTTTCAACACTAACACAAGTGCGAAAAGTGGTTTTTCAACACTAACACAAGTGCGAAAAGTGGTTTTTCCACACTAATACAAGTGCAAAAGTGGTTTCCTGCACCAACACAGGTGTGAAAAGTGGTTTTTCAACACTAACACAAGTGCGAAAAGTGGTTTTTCAACACTATCACAAGTGCAAAAAGTGTTTTTTCCACACTAATACAAGTGCAAAGGTGGTTTCCTGCACAAACACAAGTGTGAAAAGTGGTTTTTCAACACTAACACAGTTGCAAAAAGTGGTTTTTCCACACTAATACAAGTGCAAAAGTGGTTTCCTG